>NW_009614983.1:8794-24696 GCF_000690535.1 Cariama cristata
GGCATTTTCCCACTTGAGGAATCTTTAAAAAGCCTGTCTTGCAGCAGACCACTGGATTCATTCATGCAATCTTCTTTTTTTCCAAGAAAAAAATTACAGTTTAAAGCCTTTTTCATTATACCTATGAATTGTCACACAGCCGTGATATGATACTGGCCTGGGCATGGCTGCTACTCCTGTGATAATGCCCGTTGCAGGGTCATAACAAAGAATAGTGTCTGTGGCTTCACCATTTTCTCGTCTTCCACCAAGGATATAGATTTTTCCATTACATACAGACATGCCACAATTCTCCTGTTTCAAAATACACAAAGGAATACATGATTATTTAAACAACAAAACCTCAATTCCTGCATGTCTAGCCCAGTGCAGGATGACAGCATTGTGACCACCCTTTGTAAACACACTGGCCTACACTATTCCCTTCTGAAAGGGCCAGTACAGAAAGCACAGTAATTGGGGAAAGCAGCAGCACAGTCCTACAGAAAAGACTATTTCAGGTTTAAGCCTTCACTTCACATAGCTCAGACAAGGGATACAATGGAATACAGCTGAACACTACTTACCATTTAAACATCTGAGATAAGGAAAGAAGGAGAGAACAAAGGTTTTCAGAAGAGAGACCACATGAGGTACTATTAATGGAAAAAACAGGAACGAGGAGAAGCACCTCAGAGGAGTAACAGATTAAGGAGGAGGGAGGTAAACAGGGGAGAGGAAAAAAGCAATGACTAAGAAAAGACTGCATAAGAAAAAGACAGCGCTATGTCTTACTTGAAGCAGAGACAGATAGGATTTTATTTCTTCCTTAAACGCAGGTATGGAAAAAACAGTCCGTTAAATAGAGAACACAGATCGAAAGAGTGGAATAGAGGGAGGGCCAGGAAAAAGAAGAACACGTTTCTGTTAAGGTAGATACCGTACAGTATGTGACTGATGTTTTAAAAACATAGGGAAAATTAACTGATACACACACACTTTACTACCGAGGGGACACACTTTTAAATTCTGCTCAGTGCTCTGTATGTGGAAGTGGTAACAGCTCTCGCTGCTTAAGTCAGACACTTTCTGTCCTATGCAGTGGGGTTTTTTCACACTGTAAAAACAGCCTTCAATATTTTTTTGTTACATTGAAAGGCTTTAATCAGTTATAAGGAAATTACTATCTTCAGTCTAAATTAAAACATGCAGCAGAACTTGACAGATCAATTTCTATACAATTAAAACATCATCCATTATACTATTACACTGTTCTCCAACAGTAACTGCTCTCAAACAAAAGGTCTGGACTGGCTAACAGTGACACCCAGATGAAAAGCTACTGCTTTAGAAACTTTGTCTCCTGTGAGGTTTTGAATTATATAGATGAAGTAAAGCAAGAATGGAATCAGAGGTGCAATTTTAACAGGGTTAAACAAACGTCTACTCATTTCATGCCAAGATATTAATGTAAAAAAAACCAAACCCAACCTTTCAGATGTCTACAGGCCTTTTAGTGTTAATTACCTGTCTGCTGAATGTATTCTGTACATGCATCCAGTAGTCCTCAACTGGATCATAGCAGTATATTGCTTTGGTAAGCCCACCAGCAACATAGATCAGATTGTTTAGAGACACTGCCGTAATACATCTTTTTGCAATAGGGATGGTTGCACGGAGCAACCAGGAATTAGTATCGGGATCGTAAGACTGAACCTGAAAACAAATACATACATTTAAGGTTAAAAGCCTAACTGAAATAATAACCTGTCACACTCACACAGGTTATACAAGGAGAGCCAAAGAAACAATACCTGGTATGCAATATCTCACCAAAACCACGCCGCCAATATAAATGTAGGTCCATATATCAATAATGTCTATATACGCACTATATTCAACATTATTTCCCTAGCACTCAAGTTTAAGAATTCACAGAACTTTTTAAGAATTCAGAGAACTTGTGACGCTAAGACAGTATCAATGAGAAAGACCACAGTAACAGTATATTATTGAGTTAACCTTTTCTACTGTGTGTTTTTTGTATTATAATAATTCCATACTCCATTCAGCAAAACAGTTAAAACAGATCTCTGTATGATCTGTTTTTAAACCAACAATACTGTTTACCATGGATAGACGATGCAATCAAATACAATTAACTGACCTTGTCAGAACACGTGTTGTCATCAGGACCACCCCCGATCACAAACAGTTTGCCAACACAGCTGGTGACTGCTGGAGAGCTCACAGCTTCTTTAAGGGGAGCCACCTCTGTCCACCGATTAGAAAACGAATCGTAACACTCTACACTGCTGAGGCGGTTTTGCCCATCGTATCCTCCAACAACATATACCTATGCAAAGTGGTGAAAACGATCATCATTTCATTTTTAGAGTAGTTATTACATTTAAATATTAAATATTAAATTAAAGCTGCAAGAATCCTAATTTGCTTGGTTTGGGAAGGGATACTTTCCT
This sequence comes from Cariama cristata, assembly GCF_000690535.1. Lineage (NCBI taxonomy): Eukaryota > Metazoa > Chordata > Aves > Cariamiformes > Cariamidae > Cariama > Cariama cristata. The sequence continues at coordinate 11,254 of NW_009614983.1, forward strand.
CAAATTTTTAATTTCTACACAGGAGGAGAAGAATGTGGTCTAAAAATAGTAAGTAAAGACTCCCTGGAGAGTTCCATTCAGTCACGTGTGGAATGACACTGCAAACACATGTCCAAAGCATAGTATTATTAATACTGAGATAGAAACTTCCTATTTGAATGGCATTTGTTAGAAAAGGCACTTCTCTGTTTCTCCTTTTAAAGATTACATTCAGCAACAGCAGCAGCAGCTGCCCATCTGAATTTACCTTTGCTTTTCTGTGTTTTGCTTTTTTCCTGCTTGCTTTCAAAATATTTCTTCCTCTCAGTTTGTAAACTTTTCTTTACTTTCCTGTTGCTTCTCTCATAACTAAGAAGCAGAGCTCATTATTATTTGCATCTACCTTCTTCCCTCTGTTTGCTCCAGCTGCAAGTCTCATCTCTTAAGAAGTCCAAGGGGCACCACACATCCATCTTCCCTACCTTTCATTAATGGAATTCCCATGGGCGGTTGATCCCAGCTACTGGTTTTATGTTAAGGCATATATGCCTTCAAAATACAGCAAAACCTCCCGTTTCCCATTTGGTTAATTTCAACATAAAACATTAAATAAAAGAGCACAGAGCTGACATTCAGAGCAGTAACAGTTTCTGTTAATAACTGCATAAGCTGTTGAAAATTTGACTGCATTTTTGAAGCACAGGCAAATCCAGATGCTTCCTTGCTTCCCAAAAAAAATCGCTTCTTGGGGTTAAGACACTTCAATGAAAAAAAAAAAAAAAAGACCACAACAAAATAAGTATCTGAGAGGTAACATGATTTTCATGTCTACAAATAGTGTCTGACTTATAAAGAGCCTAATTGTTTAAAATATAATTTTATTTGAAAAATAGGTATTTTTAAAATTATTTGCTAGGAAATACAAAGTAATACTAAGTATGTATGTATGTTTTCTCCACTGTTTCCTTATCTACAGCAAATATCCCTACTATAAAAAAAAAATTATAAATATACTTCTCTTACTTTACCAAGAAGAACAGCCATTTTATGACGCCATCTGCCTTTATTTAAGGAGGCAACTCTGATCCAAATGTTAAGTTGAGAGTTATAAATCCAAACATCCCGGCTATTGATTCTTCCACCTTTAAAAACAAAAACATGCCAATTTGAATAAATTATCAAATGAGAAGTGTTAACTGTTAACATGCCCCTCTACAGTGGGCAATGAAAACTTTATATCCTTTTTAGGTGATATAAAGATCTATCTATATTTATATGTTAGACTGAAAGAGTCAGCTTCAGTGGATTTCCAACATGAAAACATACAGTAAGTCATTTTACTTATGTCTGCCGTTCCCAGTAACATCCTGAGATCACATTAGATTATTTCTTGAGATTGGAATGCATTTTAATGGCTTTTGCCCATGCGCTTCAGATTTCCCTTAGTGTCACTACCTGGATGAGACACTTGAAACCTTAACCATTTATGTGCCTTATGGCACACCCCTAACACCAGCTGTTCCTCTGTTTGGTTTGTGCATACATCTTCGTTGTACATGTGGTCAAATGACACAGGTACCACACACCTGCAGAGACAATTTCTTTGGTTAAACTAACACATAGGGCTTGGTGTCCAAACCATCAGCTGTACCCTGTAATCTACCCTTGCTAAAAGACTGAATGAGAGGTGTTTAAAAACGTATAGCTATTGGTCATTTCACTGTAAAAGCCTGGTATAAATGGATCCCCAACTCATGTCCTAAAAGGAATTTGTTTCCATTTTACATTCTCACAATGAGAAGCTTTAGCTGTTTTTCTTCTGGAGTCTAGGCACCCATACGACAGAAGTGAGCCTCCAGCAACGTACCAGTGCCACAGTGCTCCTAGGCAACTGGCGTTTTTAACCACACACTGCACATTTTGTAGCAGAGAAAATGCTGCTGGGGAAAGACTGCTTGGGATTTTTTGCTTGTTGTTTTTCCAACTGATGCTGCAAACAGGCCACTACTGTATTTTAAAGCAGTGTACTTCATAAGCATATGCTAGTCTCTTTAAATACAATTGATACCCTAGAATCAGCTGTAAAAAATTGCCAATTAATACCAAACAAAAATCCCAGAAAACACTTTTGTCTACAGTAAGATTGGTTTGGGGCTGGTATTCACCATTTACATCAGAAAGTGACTCTCGAGCTTCTGGAAGTTCACAGTACAAAGATCTGTCTCGCTACAAAAAAAACAACCAACCAGGAACAGAAAGAAGTCTTAAATTTTTTAGGATTATTCACCTGAAACAAGAATATCATTCCGTAGAGCACACACTGCATACTCAGACTTGGTAAATTCTGGAAGTTTAGCCAGGGACTTCCACTCTCCTGTTACAGGATCGTAGCACTCAGTGTATGGCAAATTGAACCCTCCAACGCGTTCACAGCCTCCAACAACAACTATCACCTCAGAATAACCAGTTGATCTGAAAAAGTGAACGCAGAAAACTAAGATGTAGAAGCTATTTATTAGTACATGGAGGCCAAACAACATTGTCTTCAAAACTGTGTGAAAATTGGAAAAATGTACTATTTGGCATTAACTTCTACAGCAAGAAAAAAAGAAAAAAAGACAAAAGAGTCATTTAGCAAACAGTTAGATGTTTTCACTGTTTCCAGCTGTCTCATTACACAGCAGGTTACCACAGCGACAGGCATTCCGTGTAAGTGGTGGAGTTGCACTGCACAACATGCTATGTGAAGAATAATGAAAATATACAGAAAGCCTTTACTCTAATAATATTTTTCCTTTGACTGTGCACGTAGAGGTATCAGAAACAGAGTTCAAGCGAGGCCTGAGACAATGAGCAATACATTTCACAATGAAACTGGTCCCCGTGTCCCCCTCTTGAATTTTACAAAAATTCATAGCACTTCATATTGCTTAAATATTCAAAAAGTTTAAAATGTTTAAGGTTATTTCTGCGGGGGGGCGGGGCGGGTGTGTGTGGTGGGGAAGCTGAAGGCATATAGTCACCAAAATAAGGGAAAAGAGACCTCAGAGCCAATGCACAGTTAAAAAAAATGAACAAGTGTAGTGATAGAAGGAAACATTAAGGAATGCCAAAATAAAAATTCAAGGCTAAAACAAAAACTAAAACTCAGTTTGGAAAAAATTAAGCGTTAGACAGTCTGTAATGTACACAAATAAGCCTTTAAATTCTCTTCCACATACTCATTCTCCTTCTACTAACCTGATGCTTCTGCATTACACATATTCTATATTCACAGCAATAACAAATTTTGTTATATGTTAATCCACATTTGAACGTAGAGAATTAACCAGCCATCTTTGACATGCAAATCAAACTATAACCAACTTTTACTCCTCCTCTCAAATTTGTAATTTCTTGTAAGCCTTTGTCAAAATCTTTTCAGGGCATTTTTAGATTAAAGGATTTTGCACTGATATAGTTATTTCAAGCACTGCTGTCTATTAAGTAAAACAGAATGCAAAATTGATTTTATTTTTGGTAAGACTTTTTGTTGTGTTGTGCTTTAACCTTGATCCCAATATGAACAGATGTCTCATTCATACCATTGCTGAGTACTATAGTCCTCTCTAAAAAAGCCAATCAAACAAAAAACAACACCACAAAAACTTATGACTGCATTTGTAATAAAAGTTCCATGATCTGTCTCCAAATTTCCTAACATGTGAATTTATGCACATACTAACTTAAAAATCCTGATGATGTTGTCCTCATTTTGAAACATCAGGAATAAAAGTAGTTAGCCCTTTTATCTCCTTGTCACCATACACCATAATTTAAATATACCATAAATATTTACTCAGAGTATTTTAAATAGGCAAAGGCAATGCTAAATGATAATGTAGTGTAATAATAATTATATAACAAAGATATGTATCTGAGATACGCACCTGAACTAGTCAGAAGAAACACTCTCTTCAGCTGCTCAGCTTTGAAGTTGTGCTTGTTCCTGGTTTCTATGTATTTACTGGTTTTTGCTTTTTTGAGGTACAACTCTGAAAAGAATCTCTCAAGGGATAAGAGAGAAGAGGCTCCTGTGCCAGCAAAGCATCACTCAGGAAGAGAATTTCCTTAAAAGCAAAATCTCATGATTTGCCTTAGAAGCAAGCCCAAATACCTCAGCTAACTGTATGTACAAAAGAGGTTTGTCTGTTGATTACTTTCTAGATTAGGATCAAGGCCTCTACTTACTTACCAAAAAGCTTACTCTACTGGATTATCAATCTTTATTTTAAACCTAAATGAACCAAAAATCTTTGATTGGAGAGAGCTCTTTATGAATTGCTGTGGAGTTTTGCTCTTTAAAGAAAATATTAATTTAGTACAGTATTTCAAATCCACAGAAACCCCAAAATTTTCCTAACATTTCAGTACCTATTTAACTACATCCTTTCTTCAGTTAGAAACATTTTCTCCATTAAATGTTCTTGAAGGAGTCTTGCACTGTATAGGTTTTAAGGTTAGTTCCAAAAGATTTTTTGCAAATGATGGAGAGCACATCAGTTAAAAAAATAATAAATAAATGTGGGAATATGCCAGAAGAACATACAGGCAAAGGCTAATTCCAGAAAAGAACTAAGGATATATTTGAATGGAGATTAGAAAAAGCTGTGATCTCAATCAGTGGTGCAGAAACTCCTCCTTGCAGCCCTCAGAAGACACATGTGAGCAAAATAACAGAGGTGAGCTAAAACAGGCACTAGAGAGATTCCAGGAGACACCCTCCCGTCAGGAAGGGGTGCACAGAATAGGAAAGGGGGCATGGAAGATGACCAACAGTGCCATGTAATCCCGTGCGTTCCCAAGAGCAGGTTTCCAAGGGGTCCCGAGTTACACACAGACCTCTACATGAGGTGGGAACGCCAACCAGCACAGCGTCAGCTGGAGAGAACAACTTTCAGTAGTTCAGACAGATTACTGTGTTGGTGTTTTTTTTTTTTAATTCACTTTTGGGTAGCAAATAGGCTAACAGGCAGAAATGTAAAGTGAAATAAAAACTCATCTCCTTGGGGCAAAAATAAGGGACTACACTAAAGCTTTCTAAAGGCAACCAAAAAGGAGGTGTTAAAATGTTTAAATGTAGTAACTTCTAACTAAAGAGGCACTCGTATATTGTTATCAGACAGCTTAGCAGAAACTGTGATTGAAGAATTCACAGGTACATGAAAATCTGAAGCTAATTCAAAGCATACAGCAGGAAGAGCCCGTTTTGTTTTGTTCATGGGAATGTATTAGTGCTCACTGCTTGATCTCAGCTTGCAGATTTGCTGCGCAGCACAACCAGCAGGGGACAAGAGAGACGGAAAAGGAGCACGGGAGACAACCTCAAGATGTCACTATGTGGTTGCAAGTACATAACTGAAAAGCTCTTTCAAAAAAATCAGTCTGCATTTGTCAACGATGCCTAGTGGCAAAAGGGCAAGCAGGCAACTCTTACACCACATTTTAAGTTTTTATTTACTTCAGGTAACCCTTCACTGACTTAAAAAAAAAAGTCAACTGCAAATTGCAATCCATGATGTTCTTTTAAAAAAAATGGGTAGAACCCACTTCACCCGTAGGTGTATACATACCATTACAAGGAATCACAATTAATTTCCAAAAGTTTCAGTAAAAACACTGGCATGGGAATTTCTGATCCTGCAGCCTGTCTCCTTTTAGAAACAGTTTATATAAAAAAAGAAATTGGAGGAATGCAAGAAAAAAGGAAAAGAGCCTTTCCACGTCCTCTCCTCCCCAAACTCCCCAGAAATATCCAGAAAAGGTAATGAAAACATGGGGGATGGGGGACCTGGTAACTGTTGTAAAACATGATCTCTTTTTGCTATAGGGAACAGAAACAAACAGGCAACAGAAACAAATGACAAAGAACTATTCCATGAATGTAATATAGAAAAGGGGAAAAAATCCCTGCTGGGAGGCCAGCCAGTTTCTCTTTGTAAATTACTTCTCTTGTTCCTGCCTACTCGAATTCACAGTGCAGTTTAATAAGCTCAGCAATAAACCCAACAAAACACACAAAATCCCAAACCAACACCACACACCGCCCTGGCTGCACCCCCCCGCCCCGCTTCAGATATCACCTATATGAGGCAAAAATCACCTGTATGAGGCAAAGTACTTCATTTATAAACTGGAATGCTACACTGAGGCTATTCAGATTCTCAAGTACATACACACCATGCACTTTGACAAAACTGTTCAGTCTGAGTGTATTTGCTTTCTTATCAAACTGAATAATAAACATACACCAAACACCACAGGCCACAGCCCCCCCTCCAGCTGCTCATGAAGCAAGGAGGTCTTTGGTCTGAATCCCCATGGTCCCTCCCTCAGGTCTGCACTCAGGGTACGAAATGCCTCAGACACTGTCATCACACCAGTTTCCAAACTGCCATGAAGCAAAAGCTTCCCAAGACCCTCCATGGCAGAGTTACAGCTTAGACCCAGCATGGCAGCAGGGTTGCAAGGAGTTTAAGAAGAATTTCTTCTCTCATGGCAGGATTGAAGACTGGAAAGCCACTAATCACTAATGGCACAAATGCTTGCCAAGTATTTCCCCCCACCATAAGCAAGCCTTTAACACATGCTTTAAAAAAAAAAGGTTCCCCACGCAGTCACTGTACAGCAACCACATATGACTAAGAGTAAACAAAGACGACTAACTCCTAACACAATCTGTTTGTCCAGACCAGATCATGGCATCACCTTAATACAACACATGATTTTATAACTACAGCTTAAATCAGCTGCAGTTAACAATAAACTATCATGTCAACTATCACATGGAGGTAAGGCTGGGAAAATGTTTTTCAGGAAGAAAAAAAAAATCATAACCACCGTTGCTCATGAATACCACTAATGGACTCTTCCTCATTTCTTCTTGCAATTTCAGTCACCTATTTGTGTAACACATTATTAAGTAGCAGCAATTCTGAATTATTAAAATGTCATAGAATAAGCATGAAATACTTCAGGAACTGTTTCATAATTCTTTAAAAATGCAAGATTTAGTTTCTTTACAGTTGAGAACCTGTTGTTCTGCTGTCTATCATCTATTACAAATCCGTGTACTACTGCATCTGTAAAGGACTTGTGACGTAGCAAGTGACTGCTCTGAATATACTTCCCCATCCACATGCTTTAGTGTGCTGTACACTCACATGACTATTATAAAGAGAAAATGGAATGGTTTACCTGCTATAGCACAGTACGTTCTTTTCAAGACACTGCTATTGTATGAAGTAACTTAAGATCTCACCTAGCAAACATTAATCTTTAGAAAATATTTTACTTGCAAGGTAACATAACTTCACTTACCTGAACAGTTGTTTATTTCAGAGCAATAAAGTTATCTGTGCAATAAGACTCACTTATGTACATTCTCAAGACATGTGTGAGCTTCACGTGTTGTGGGGAAGTACAGAAGTGTAACAGTAGAGGCTCCAGAATGCAAAATACAATAATCTGCAAGAGATTTTTTTCTGGGCACGCACATATCAAACATCTACACATTGAACCATGTCCTCCTCCTACAGAAATAAGGGGTCGGGGGGGGGGGGAACCACAATGTCCTCACCTGCGTGGCCTAGTTCTGGGAGACATCATCTCATTTCCAAGGATATGGTATCGCCTGGCTTCGTGCAGCAGCTGATAGCACTCTGGGGAATTCTGAATCAGCTGGTCCACTTCCACAGTCTGAACAAAGTAGTTGGGGTGTAACAACGGGAGCCTGACGTGCGTCAGAAGTTCGTGTAGGACCGGTCTTCGCAACTCAACTGCCCGGTACACCCAGCGCATGACAGCTTCAAACACCATCTCTTCCTTACTGATCACCAGTTCATCACTGCAAATGTAATCAATAAGCTCATCCTTCCCCAGTTCGAGGAATTCTTCATGCTGGGACACGTCCTCAAATGTCTGCAGCGCAAAATTCCTGCACTTGGTGAACAGTGTCTTGAGCGAGTGTGTATCTGCAAAGCGCTGGATGCCCAGGCAATTGCAAGGATCCAGCTGTTCTTCCAGGAACTTGGCGCAGGCATCACGCAAAACACTGATCTGAAAGAGACTTGATGTTTCAAAGAGATACTGCACATTCTCTGTAGTGATTTTCACCTTGCCAGTGTATACGTACTGCAAAAAGCAATCCATAGCTTCAGCAAAAATGCCATTGATCTCCACTAACATCTCTCTGCTTTCTCTGTGATCGTTGCAAAACATAGCTCTGAAGTAGCTGCTGCAGGCTGAGAGAACCGCACGATGGCAGGGGAACTCCCTTCCTTCCACACAGATAATAACATCTGTGAACAACCGGCTGTCTCGAAATTCATTGAAGATCTGGAGAATGCTTTCAGCATGGGATGATCCCGAGGAGAAGTCGAAAAACTCAGGGCCTGACAACGATTTTGGGTCCATTTCAAAAACTTTCCGTTTGGTTGCAGGGGAATCTCGTATCCCACTATCCTCTCTATTCAGTCTGCGTCCCAGTATTAGTACCATTGTTACATCAGTTGGCTATAGAGTCATTGAGAAAAATCTGCAGAGCTTCTCCTTCACAGTGCTATGGTCTGAAAAATTAAAACACTTCAGTATTCAGTCTGGTATATTCTTAATTTCATCATGGGAATTAGACAAGATACTTGTTTGGTCACTCTGAGAATTGGTACAATTTTTGACCTTTACCAGAGGTGACATGGAATTACGGGCAAATTACCGTGCACCTTGCGCAGGGCAATGCAGCATTCTCTGCTACAGGTTAAACACAAAATATACCCCTAGAACAGGTGCCATTGATGGCAAGTTCTGAATGTCCCAGCACCACTGGCATTGCATTAGTGTTCAAGGTTAAAAAAAGGGAGAGCTTGGCTCCAGCAAATCACCCAACTCACAGAAGCCAAAGACTTCCTGGATAAAGATCCAGAGCTTGGGCTTTTCTCATTTTTCAGTGTAATCCTCGCTTAAGCTGGAGCGTCCAAGTACTGCAGTAACAGCACTAGTCAAAAAGGGAAAACAAACAAAAAAAGACTGACATTTTCAAAATAAAAATTCAGTTAAGACATCACTCCATTTTCATTATCAAGCCTATCATAACGAAGTCTTATCATACTAGTGTTTAAGAACATTCAGTTATCTCAGTGAATAACCTCGACTGTAAGTTTTCACCTGTTCATTCTAGCACCTACAAATTAATTCACTGATAATCTAACGTTCAATTAAAAATGAACGTAAACTCTAGCACACAAACCAGAATGCAGAAGAATTACATTTCTTTGTGTACAACTACTGAAAATAAGAGCCATATAATCTAAGGTTCAATTAAAAATGAACGTAAACCGCTAGCACACAAACCAGAATGCAGAAGAATTACATTTCTTTGTGTACAACTACTGAAAATAAGAGCCATGGGCAACCTACTAAGGACAGGAAGATTTTCTGTTTTCCAAAGAGCTACTAGCAAATTATTAGCAAAGCTTCTCGCTCAAACATTTTCCAAATACAGGCGTACGATGTTCCCCCCAGCATGCAAACACACACATCATCACAGCACTGAAGTCGCAAAGATCAAGTACCCAAAGGACAGCATATGCCAATATTAAAGGCTGTAGGTGAAGAAAATGCAGCTGATTTTGCAGATAGAGCGCATTAGAAGGAACGCGGTCAACCAATCCAGCAGCAATAGGGCTTTTTGCCACTCTGGAGCTTTAAAATGAACTATCCGAGTGTCCACCAAAATATATGGAGGCAGGAAGAGGCTGGGCAAAACGCCCTCTTGGGTCTGACACAGCCATCGTTCCAAACGCACGTAATATTTATTTGTAGGTCTAGAAGGACATGCAATGGATGATTTTCAACTTCATGGAATTTTTTTTCATGCTTCCAAGAGGTTATATGCAGTTTCCCTCATTCCCCACTTACAGAGTCAGTAAACGTCAGCTCCTCACAGCAATTTCATTTCCTGGCGTGCTAGCATCTTTAGAGCTGCAATTACCCAATCCAAGTCTGGCTACATCATCGCTTAATATAGAACACAATGAACACGCTTTTTTTAAACGGGCTTTTTACACAGCACCTTTAAAAGGCACCATCTTAAAGAATGTATGCTGTACATTTACTCATTGAGAAAAGAAGTTTTAAAACTATCACCTTCCATATAAGATTTTTTACACATATTTACATGGTATGGCACGTTTACCCTACAAAATACTTAATTTTAATTTGAATGAAAATAAGATCAGTTGTCCCTTCCATGCTTAAAAAACACTGCTGCAATGAGCCTATCTAATAACTGATCGCTTCAGACAGATTTTAACGAGGCATAAATGGACAGTCTCATCTGTAGCTGATATTCTATCCCATGTGTTTCACAACTGTTTTACCCTGTAGTGATGCAGGCTGGGTAAAAAACAAAACCAACAAGAGCAACAACACCCACCACGCCCCCCAGCTCTCTTGCTAACACCCTAACCCTCACATAGAGCTTTATCTGCAATTAATTCCATACTACTCAGCATGAGAAGGTGGGCAGAAATGAAGCATCAGCAGTAGAAAAGGGAAATGTAACAATGAAAATACAAACATAAACCCTGAAGGCTTGATTCCAGTGTCACAGATTTAAATCAGAAGAATTTCACCAAGGCTAACGGAGCTTTTCCAAAGCAAAATTAGCCCAAAATCAGGAACAAGATGCTGGCATATCGCATGAAAGGGCAAAACACAGCAACTACGTAAAAAAAAGCTTCAGGATTAAATCTTTCTCACTATGTGAGAAGTAAGATTTAAGAAGATACGATATTATGCAATCACTAATAAATGGAAATAAGTGCTCTGGGTTAAGACTGCTCACCGAAGGAAGCAATGTCTTCTTTAGGCTTGGAATTTGAAATAACACAAAATTAGTGGTCAGCAACATTTTTTTTAACATCCCAATGACTTAAAGAAATGGGAGACTAAAAAAAATAAATAATATCCATGGAACAAAAACTAATCAAGGGGATAAATATTGCAAATTCACAAATAATAGAAAAGAATTACACTCCATTGCAGAAATTACTGCTTTTGATTATACTATGCTTCAATTTCTATCTAGTTAATTGCTTCTGTAAGTTTGCTTAAGCAAAGTAATTTTATAAGACTATCAGTACCCCTATCACATGCTCAGCTCTATCAGACATACATACGGCCTTCTGGCAAATCTTGCTCTGGCAGTTTTAAAATGTCACCGCTTCCAGCTGCCTGCCCCACATTTCAGCCCCAAAGCTGGAAAGGCAGAGCAGAATCCGTGCCCAAAGCTGAGCTGTTTGATGCGCAAAGGAGGGAAACACTTACAAGAGGATATACAGCTCTGCACCTTCTGTGTATGTAAAGGTACTTACACATGTCTACAGGCTCTGCATTATATACAGCACCAATCGTTTTAGAGAATTTGACGCTGAGATCTCTTCAGTAAGTTTAAAGTAAAAAGAAAACAAAAAGCAAAAGAAAAACAAAAGCAGTTTTTTCCCAATTGGAAATTATTATATCAAAAAAATACAAAATGCATTGGATTGCTTGCCTGAGCAAGGGTCAACAAGGATGGACCTTAAGCAAAACAGTCTACTCGTTAAACAAAAACTGGAAAGGGAAAACAAATCACACTTTCTATCAACAGGTTTTAGAAAATGCTTTACAAACACAGACATGGCTCTGACATAGATGTTACCCGCCCATGCACATCTCTAAATTAAGGTGGATTCACCAGACCAGGTTCCTCTATTTCCTCAATCTATATTGGTTGTAGGCTTGTCTACACAAGACGTTCCTGAGGAAGGATCTGACTAAGAGCCCAATTCAGAGGCCAGTAAACGGGGTCTATAAAATGTTTGCCCTGACATCTTCTATCAGTAAATCCTCTCATGCAAATCACTTTTAGGTTGCACTAAACTCCTCCTTCCTCCACTGCAACATCCTAATGTAATTTTCCCCTCTCCCTTCATCCACAGCTCTGGCAACAGCTAGCAACTTTCTGGTAGAGCTGTTCTTCCATCACTTCTGCATCACAAAACTCCTTTGGTCCGTTAGCAGGACTGACAGAAAGCAGCAGAGGAAACAAGCAGCCAGGGTGGGTAACACCTAGTCATCAGGTGTGCCTTCAAAGCTCACCCTCAGGGTGTAGTTTCAAGAGTACCTGAAGCCGAGCCCGGGCTCCTGCCTCTGTCAGCGGAGATGGCTTCCACCCTGCGCCCGCGCCCACTGCCGTGTCACCTCAGCACCAGCACTTGCGTGGCGTGGCCGGACCGGTGACCGTCTGTAAAGGGAGAAAAGCAGGCGCTGGGAACAGGCAGCTGCCCCGGGGAAGGGCAGGAGCCACCGGTAGCGCAGCCTGGCAGCCGGAGCTTGCCGACCAGTCACGTCTACTATTACCTGGTATGGTATTAGTAACAGCACCCCAAGGTAACGCAACCAAACTTAATAAAATCAATGGTATTTTCATTCTGAAGCAGGAACTGTAACTCAGGTTTGGCCAATTCTAGTTACTTTGTGATTTCAGATAAGGTGATCTGCAGACGTGCCTCACCTCAGATGTCTGGTTACCACAAGAGTCAGAGAAAACAAACTCCCAGTTGCACCCACTGCGGCGCACTGGCTAAACCGCAGCACGTGCTCTAGATTTTTTTCTTTTAAAGGAACAGAGAAGGGAAAAAAAAGCGCGTAATCTTTCCCTCCACCAAAACACAAACACAGCACTTATTTTTCCTTCTTCTTTCTTTGTGATACAAAAAAAAGGACCAAAAAGTTGTTAGTTTTAATGGACTACTTTTTTGTTTCAATTTCTACTGTTTTACAATAGAAACTGACAATTTGAATGCCTTTAAGATGAAGTTTTTAAGAATACTGAATAACTAGCAAACAAGAATTTAAAGTGAACAAGCTGACTGACAGGGTAAAGAGTTAGCTACACTGTGTTAAGTTTTTTATTCTAATGTAAGATACTATTTTGATTAAAAAGAAAATACTCTGAATGGCACAATTCAACAGTAATCACGCTAATGACACACAAAAAAAGCCGTAAGTGCTCTCAAAAATCACCCAGGAAAAACAGGAACTGATTCGGACATGAGACTCATAATTATTAAGTAAAACAAAACAAAAACAAGGAGCAAAGAGGAATACCTTTAAACTGTGCAGAAGTCTTTAGGTAATCCTTTTGTAAGTGAAAAGATCACTGAAAAGGTCACCATGAAGGGCACACATCCACTGGAGGGAGTGGGGCGGAAAAAAAGGCACCGCATATGGTCATTAATCTATGGGGAAGGGACTGCGAAAAAGCCAACACTCTTCCACCTTGGTCTCACTACCATTTGTACACGATCAGATTTTGTTTTAAAGAACACCACCAAACGGAACAAAAGCCCAGTCATCACACACATCCTGACTGCGTGGGGCACA
>NW_009614984.1:0-211 GCF_000690535.1 Cariama cristata
CCTCTGGGTGTGTTGTGTTGTGTTCCCTCCCTCCGCCCCGAGGCCGTCAGGCCCCTCCGGCCACCACAGCGTGCAGAGAGGGAGGGCTGGGCAGTGTGGGGGAGCCGGGCCTGTAGCTTCCAGCCCAGGTTTTGGGCTACATCCCACTCCGCTTTAGGTTTCTGAGGTAATCTGGTCACCTCGGGGCACCGGGAGGTAGAGCCTTTGGGCT
>NW_009614984.1:360-6794 GCF_000690535.1 Cariama cristata
TGTTCAGTCACCAGGAGGGGACTCCAAAGTGTGCCCACCTCAAGCAAAAGACACTCTCTTGCACTTGCCACTTGGAAAAGTACAGAGCTGTCACCTATGGAAGGTGATGTACCCTACACAAATACACCCAGCGCCGGCCTCCCACAGAGGGGAGAGTTTCAGCAAGATGTTTGTGAATGTGAACACGTCCCGGACTGATGATTCAGATGACAGCAGGGACACAAAGAGCTTTGAAACTGGTTGGCACAGTCGCCCCTACTGCTGGCAGGCCAGCGGTGACCTATGGAAGCAATGATTTGGAAGCCAGTGAGCACAGCTGGATGCAAAACCACCGCGTTGCCATGTGTACGGCAGGATCACCAAGCTTCCGTGCGTTTTTCTCCTCTGCGATGTGTGTGTGGGGGTAGTGGTTAGGTATTCAAATGAATTTTCTGCCTCCATTAAGATAGCACCACCATGGCAAGAATGCTTTGATTTCCCAGAAGAATGTGGTCGCCTGTTGCATTATGTATCATTTCTTCCAGCCACTGCTGGCTTCTGAGCAATTACCAGGCTGCCAAACCTGACTTATTGACGCAGATCAAAACAAAAAAATATTGCACTCTTTGAACTGAAAACTCCTCCGTGACCAGGAACAAGGACTGGCTGATGACGATGACACCTCTTGCTGGCTGAGACGGTGGTTACTGTTTGCAGTGTGCAGCCCCCTGAAACTCGCGACTGCATACATCAAAACACTGACTGAAGCCACCCACCATGCTGGAGTACAAGGGCAAGAGCGTGTTGTTAATAATCACCTTGAAGTCCCGGGTCTAAGAGCTGATTTATTTATGAAGGGAAGCTGAATGAGAAATGCAGTCCTTCAGGTGGGAGATCTCTGAAGAGAAGAGACTGACATCCTGACCCTGGATGCTGACAGGAGTTTTACATCAGTGAAACGCTAGAATTCATGAGCCAGGCCTTGATCTCTGCACATGAGAAACTCGCTGGGGCTCAGCAGTGCAATGGCACTTGGCTGCAGCTTGACAGAGGAGATAGAGCCAGGCTCTTCCCAGGGCTTTTGCACAGCAAAAGAAAAGAGGCAAGGGTTGCAAGTTGCAGTACGAAATTCTGGTGCAATAAAAGGAAAAAAATTTAACTGTGAGAGTGGGTAAGCACTGTTACAGCAGCCCAGAGAGGTGGTGGAATATCCATCCCTAGAGACAGTGAAAATTTAACTGGACAGGTTCTGCAATGCTGTAGTCCTGAGAGAGAGAGACACTGGAATATTTGGAAATGTTTTCCTGTGTAATTCTCTTTCAAATTCTTAGGTCAAAACAATCATCCATAACTTATTTCTTCTTAGAATGCTCACTTTGAAATGCATATTTTCAAAAAAATCTGTCCCCCTGTCCTCCTCAGAGCATGGAACTTTGCTGTTGACAACTAGGGGTTAACATATTTGTGATACATTGCAGCTCCTGCTGAGCCCCTGGGTACCTGGGCACTGCGAACGCAGAGGAAACCCTGCATGACCCTCCCCAAAGTTGACCGTTAATACAGACAAGAGCTGATTAAGCAAATGTCATGCAGCAATGGGTAAGGGGTCTGGGAGTCCCACGGTGTCCTGCTGTCTCCCACTTGGTGACCATGGGCTTTGGGTCATGGATGACCCAAAGTGGGTCACCCACGGGTGACCGTGACCACCAGGTCAGTTAACTGGGCTTCATTTCTAAGAGGGGAGCTCCACCGTGTGGGTGCTGCTGAGAACTTCTGCTGCAGGAAGAAGGGCCTGGATTCAGGCGTACTGAGTTTGTGACGATGCGATATTTCTCCTCTTTTACAGCAAGGGGAAAGAAAAGTTTCCCCCACACGTAGGAGAAGACCTGCGTAACGTAAATCATTTGGTTGTGCCCAAGGGGATTGCTCAGGGCCTTGTGCATGGCTGGGCAACAGCCTGGTTAAAAGAAATCCCAGGACATCATTTCTCCTTCATCCACTTCTGCTACTAGAGCTGCAAGAGAAAAGAACAGGCAGTGAATGTCTCCTTTCTTGGCAGCTCCTGCCATTAGAAAGAAAGAGAAGAGGCAGAACTGCCCAGAGGTAAAAAACCAGACCTGCTGACACTGACAAGGCCAAAACCTGTAGGTCTGATGTGCCTTGCTTTTGTGCTGCTCCGCCGATGTGTGCGCATCGTGTGTGTCCTCCAGTGTGTCCCTGAAGCATCGGCCTTTGTACGCGTGTGCTGACTGACCCTGCCTTTTGTCTACAGTTGCTCCAACATGTCCAAGATTGATTGGATTCTCTCTGCGTCAGATGGAGAATGAATCTGCATGTGCCCTAAAGCCGTGTCTGTCTTAATATTAGAAATCCAGTTGATTGCCTCCTCCCAAGGGAAAAAGTAATGAATTAAATTATTAAAATAGTTATCTAAAATCCAAAAAAATAAGGCTAGCCAATGTGTTAAAAAATCCCAGGAAGCTGTTCATTTTCAAGAACAAGTCTGATTAATTGTTGTATCAAAAATTTGAAACACAGTTTTATCCTGAAAAGTGGACTCACTCCTTACAGTCTACTAATACGGCTTGGATCAAGAGGGCTCAGTTTGCAAGTACAGACATTTTTCCACCCCCAAATAGACAATCCGTGAAAAGTCAGCCCAGGCTCTGAGAGTCAAACTCTCTTCTGCTTGTCTTTCATCACATGTAATAAGGAGTCTGAAAGCAGATCACACGTTGCATGACTAGTTAGCTTCTTGGCACTCAGATGCATTTCTCCGCACTGGCTCTGTGCTGAATCTCGTGTTTCTGGCTGCTTTTCTGCTACTGTTGTCAGCGTCAACACAACTAGCGCTGAGCTAACATCCTCCTCCATTGCTGTCCCTCGAGCTGTGTTGTCTGTTTTGGGGGGCAACTTTCAGTGGATAAGTGCGGGGATTGTATTCCCTGCCCACCACTCCACAGCCTGCCTGCCCCATCCCTACCCCACTTCTGCTAGGTGCTTCAGACCCCTGCAGGGTCCTCTACATGGTGCAGGTGGGAGTTGGAGGTGGTGGTGGCCCCATTGGGGTGGACTGAGGGACAGTCATACGCAAGGGTGGTTTATCACACGCCGAGGTGGGTGTTTGCTGTTAGCACTCGCATCCTGGGGCTACCAACTTAGAGAGGAAGGGGTCAGAAACATTGAAAACATGGCTGCAAATGACCTTACTGCTTATTTCCCAACCTGTACATCTTATCGCTGCTGTATTCAAACTCCTCCCAGAATGAGATGTACCTTCAGTTCATTCTGACAAGCTGGAGATATCCTTCCCCATGGGGATACCAAGCTCTGAGGGCTTGCCCCACGGAGTTTCAGCAGAACACAGTATCGCTGTCCTTTGGAGTTCAGGGTGACTTAGTTTGGATGCTGAAATTTCACATTTTTGAGGTGAAAAGCACTATTTTTGTGCATTGATTAATCTTTCTCTTTTGTACTTTTTTTTTTTTTTTTTTTTTTACTGGGTGCTTTAATTGTCCTTCCTCTGAAATCTCCTGCATTTAGGATTATCAGAAGCTTATCCAGAGGGAAGAAGCCTGGTGAAATGGACAATGCTCTGTGGTCGATGCCTTCTATTTCCACATGCACCAAACACGTTTCATTCCCCCTCGACTTTATCCACACAGATTTCTCCTAGTCAGGGAGACAGGTCTCAGGAGCATCTGTTCTTATGTACCACTAACATACTGCTCAGTGCTGACCCCCAGAAGGTACAGCTGTTACCTGTATGAAAGCATTACGTCCAAAGGCAGTATTTACAACCCGAAAAAACCAGTGACTTAAAGCCTAATGGGTTTTCTGAGACCCTGCAGGCGGAAAGCATGGGCCCTGGCTTGGCTGAGTGTTTTTAATTTATAAGGTGATTTTCCGCCTTTCCGCACCAGGGACATGAGCACAGGCTATTGCCCAGCCCAGGAGGACTGCCAGTCTGGTGGGGCACCGTCAAAGCTTCTGGTCCTTGGGTTGAGCCCTTGGGGTGTTGAACCCCGCAGCGGAATAGCGATGGGCGTATGGGGAACCACATCTTGTGAGCAGTGGCAGAGTGGAGGGTGGGAAACCTCCCAGAGCCTTGCCCTCATTATGCATGGGTCTAACATACCCAATTACCCCACCCTCTCCTCACCTCCACAATGTAAAAGACTCTTGTTGAGAGTGGTCGTAATTCACGGTGAACACCCTGCCTCCCCCTGACTCCCTTCACACCCGCTGCTCTCCATTTTCCTTCCAGAAAAAAATGTGTCTTTGATGAAATGAAATGGCTCAGTCAAAGAACCCCTCAAATGGTTGGGGACCCCTGCACTTGGCCACCCTTGCCCACTTCCCAGCTCTATTTCTGGCCGAGTTTGGAGTTTAAGTGGGCTGACCTTCTGCCCTGACTGCCCCGGGGGTCAGTGATGAAAGCGGATGGAGGCTTCACAGTCAGGTCTCTTGTGTGTGACTCTTTTGTTCCCGGGACAAGGGTGTGCAGTGCCTGGGACAGTGCTTAATTGTTCGGGGGCACTGCTTTACCCGTCATGCCCTTCCCCGGGTGGCCCCAGCGCTTCTTGCTCATGCGTGGGAGGGAGGCAGCTTCCCCACTCGGGGAAGGGAGGAGGAAGCAGAGGCTGGGTTGCTCGGCATCATTTCTGGCTGTTTATCAATCTGTGTAATAAATTTTGTGGAGTGCCAGAAAGCTAGAAAAAAGAAAGAAAGAAAAAAACCAGAACTTCCCGACATTTTGTGACTCCTGTCTGTCACTGGGTGCATCTTCCATTGTCCTGCTGTGCAGGCAAGAGCAACATCACCTTGCCCCGGCCAGCTCCTGGGTCCATCTGCTGTGCTCCGTGGGATACACCCTGCCACCGAGAACTCCCTCTGCCCTTCTGCAGGTGTTTAATAAGGAAAGCTCGATGTGTCAGGCCTGAGGCACCGAGCTTAGCCCGAACGGAGGTGATGGGTTCGCATCAGGGAGTGCAGAAGCTTTGGGTTGGGGCACATCAACAAAGCTGGGAGCAAGCTCAGGGCTGGATGTATTGAGGCTCCTGGAAGACTTTGCTAGACCTGAGCTGGGCACCCACACCTGGCACTGCCCTGAGGACACGCAGAGGAGCAGTGGGTTTGCTGTAGGTATGCGTGGGCAGGGGAAGAATGCTGGACAACCTGTGGGCGTGATGAGAAAGAGTTGAAGGTTCACAAACATCTGTGGTGGGGGTAGGTCAGCAGAGCTCAGTATAAGCGTGTGGGAAGCCTTGTACCACTTCATACCTCTTTGGCTGCCTCCTCAGCATCTTTCTTTTCACAGCGAGTCCTTCCTGTACTTTACATCTTCATTACAGCTGGAGGCTGGGGCAGGAGCCTCCACAGCAAGCCCTCCCCTCTGCCGTTTCGGGGAGTGACTGCGCAGAGGAAATGGATAAAAGGAGCGGAGGGTCAGGGTTTAATTACCCCATTGTGTGCAGAGACGAGTGATGGACAGAGACTGTCAGTGGGTCACCGATTAGGTGCCATGGAGCAGACGGAGGAAGGGGGAAACGTGATGAGCCCCCGGGACAGACCAGTGTTGGGGAGAGCCATGAGACATGGAGATGGCGGCTCGTAATGGGAGACACTTTTTATTTTAGTTGTTCCCCCAGTCCTTCATCTCTCTCTTGTCTCAGGAACCCTGTGGGTTCAAAAGCCTCCTGCTGAGCCCTAGCTGCTTCACTGGTTAGGGACAAGGGCTGCTGGGGTGGTAGGTCCGTCCTGGGGTGATGGAGAAGAAGGTGGGACATCTGCCAACTGTGCTGAGCTCTTGCCTCCCTGTGGGGAGGCGGCAAGGAAGGATGGAGAGAGAGAGAAGAAGGGAAGGAGGAACAAAAGGGCAGGAGGGAAGGAAAGGAAGAAGGCAGAAGGAAGTGGCTGCTGGCAGGTGAGGTGTAATACACAGGCAGTGCTTCTCTGTGCAGGTGTGAAGGTCTCCTGCAGAGACATCAGCCCAACCAAAGTGGAAACCAGGCTGCCTGTCTCCAGCCCCACTGCCTCACCACTGCCTCTCTTGGACATGGCTGAATGCCTCGGGTAATAAATCTCCCTCCCCATCACATTCCTGACATCTGTTGGCTCTGGGGCTGCGAGAGACCAGGATTATTCTCTTGGCAGTTTTGGTGACCTGGTTTTGTGTAAGCAGAAGGCAGAAGTAACAAGTTTCAGTAAGTCTCACCCCTTCTCATTCCAACCCTATAGGTACTTCCCCCTCCTTTCCTTCTCACACTCGTATCAAGTCCTTGTTCCTCATCCCACCACACTGTCTCTGAGCTCAGCCTCCCTTTCCTACATACTCGTCAATTCTTCTCCCTGACCCTGCCCTCAGTCCCGCCATACAATGTCACACCTAACCTTCTTCCACCGGTCCTGTTATCCTTGCTCTCAAGACTCCTCTTTCTTCTCCTTTTCCCTAC
>NW_009614984.1:6825-11595 GCF_000690535.1 Cariama cristata
ACACATCCTCTTTTGGATTCTGACCTTCAGTTTCTGGCTCCATCCACAGTTGTCCTCCAAGGTCCTGCTTCCCGTGTCCCTGCTCCCTATCACTCTTACCCTTCCCTCTCCCTTTCTCGCCTTTCCTCACTCATCCTTTACCCCTCTTTCCTGTCCCCTTCACCCCTCATCTCCCAGGGCTGTTTGCATGAATTGTCTCTGGAATCATGAGATCACTGTTTTTTTCTGTCTCTGTCAGTGGGAACATCACATTAAGGAGCGTGGATAAGTGACCGGGGGCCATTGGGGTGACTCTGGCACCCCTTCTCCCCACCCTCCCTACCCCCCTCTTCTTCCGTATCAAAGGAAGCTTTGTTGTCCAAAAGCAGAAAGAGAAAAGCAGATAAAAAGGCGGAACATGTGATCTCATTGGCTTTATTTAGCCATCCAGCTAGCCCTCCTCTCTTTTCTTGATTCATCCAAAATTATCTAAGTAAGAATCCATAATCCATCCTTGGGCTTCCCATCTGTGAAAGAGATGGTGGTAGATTCTTTTCTCCAAGAGGACTTCAACAACTGACCTCTTGGTCTCCACAGGGTACAAAGATGACCCTGACGGGGCTCTCTAGACAGGGTAATGCCTTTGACTACAGTAATCTCTACTGCAGGACTGTGGGATCCCACCCTGTGAAGGGGAATGGGAACCAGGGAGAAGCAAAACCTTTTCCTTGTTTCACCATTGCTAAATGAGGGTTTCTAAGAGGCTCCAGCAATGCACTGCTTCATCGGGGGCACTGCTTGGTGGGGAGGTTTATGCTTATAGCATTAGACACACAACATTTGAATTAACGAGTTTCTGGATCTGCCAGAGACTTGCTTTTTTGACGAGGGTAAAATTCTTCACATCAGGGTGCTTCGGTTGTGCTTTGTGATGGAGATGATTGGTGTTTATCTCCTAAGGCTGACTGTACACTCCTGGTGAGCACCCTGTAGGACAGAGCTACCGTGGGAGCAGCGGGGCACAGCTGGGATTGCCGTAAGGATCCCTGTGTCTGCCTTGGGATTCATTTAGGTGCTATCAAGCCGGGAGGTAGGAAGAGGATTATTTTATATTCCCTAATTGTTACATATTAGATGGATTTGATGCCTTACAATGAAAGCTGCTCTGCATGCAGTTTTGAAACAGATATGGTTGACTTAGCATAAATCTTTACTGTGGGCACGGTCATATGAATATAAGGAGTTGGTCAGTGCACCGTTTTCATGATGTTTTAACCAGCTTGGTTAAAATCCACCAGACAAGAAGTCCTTCTAATGTGGGAATATAATGGCCCTTTCATCTGTACAGTCCATTCCCCTTCTCTACAGGAATAAAAATTCTCCAGATAACGCCTTACATCCACAGCTTTGTATGCCTGTGTGCGGGAAGTCACTAAGGCTGAAATTTAATGATTGTTTCAAGGGCCTTCCAAAATAGTTAAGGCACTGAACGGGAGAAGAGTGCAGAAAACTTGGCAGATGGGGCCAGGCAGCATACGCCGTGTTCACCTAAAGCACGACACGGACCGCGATGGACTCGGGAGAAAGGGCAGTCAGAGGAGCGAAGAGGGTCAGTAGAGAAGAAGATGAGCAGAAAGACAGAAACAGCAAGATTTGCTTCAGGTGAGACTGAAGAATTTGATTTTCTTGCAGAAGGCAGTATCAGTGAAGGATATACCCAAACGCTCTAAAAGGTAGGGAGGTGGGAATTTGGCTGGGGAATTGTTTCTGCTGCAGAAAGGTCCTTGTGGAAGTTGCAGTGACTTTAGCATCATGTGAACTTTCACATATCTATGTATGTACGTGTAAAATGACTCAGTGAAGCAGTATGTGCAAGGAAACTATAGCTAGAAGGATGTCTGTGGGAATGCCTGAGGTATAATTTCAATGGGGTGTGGGAAGACATGATGTCCATGGGGATTTGCCACAGCTTTTCCGTGGTAGGAGATCATGCACAAGAAGATTTACAGCAACGTTGTGGAGAAACTATACGCCATTACAACCCATCCAACAAAGAGTGTCGGCTCCAGCTTACAAACAGCTGAATCAGTAAATGTGGAGGCAAGAAAATGACTTTTTTGTGCCTCCCATGTGTTTTTTAATAAATGCAGAGTTCCTATAAAAATCTAGAGCCATTGAAGCTGCCACTGGACTCCTGCCAGTTCTGGGTCCCTATCATTTGATTTTCCTGAAACAGGCACCATGACTCCATTCGCAAGACATTTCCATTAGCATGTTGGGCTGATTCAACTTATATCCTGCCCTGTTGTGTCTGACTCATTTTTCCCCATTTCTAGGAGAAGCCTGAGGGAAGGCAGAGGGCCCTTCACATAGATGCTCAAGGTCTCTATCAGATAATAGCTGAAGAAATATTCGCCATGACCGCGCTATGGTCATTTTTTGCCATTCCTTAGTCACTTGGCAGCCAATGGAGGGAAGAGGCGAGAGCAGGGTGGGGGAGAGTAAATGAGACAGAGGGACAGGAACAAAAGATTCTTTTGTGGTACAGAGGGAGAGAAAAGGGAAAGCATCACCAAATGCCCAGAAGCCATGTTTGTAACAAGAGACCTATTCTCTCAGCTACTTGGAAAACAACTTGGAGTAAAAGGCCCTAGTTGAATTAACCCTTCATGGAGGCGACTTACTGAGCGTGCAGGAAAGAGGCATGGCCGTGGGAGGCGTAATCGGTGTGGCGAGGTAGCGGCGTTGGCTCTTGGGCAGTTTAAAGCAAGGATTGGTTGTCTGGGGAGAGGAGGTAAGGATGACGTTGGGTGGTTTGACCATACCAAAGTTTTTAAATGTCAGATGTCCTCTCTTCATAGAAGCTTCGGTTTTGGCAAAGATCACTGGAGGGTTTTTTGCAGCATATGAGGCGATGACTCTTTTCCATTGACTTTTTTTCTAGGGAGGCTGGCACGTAGGACTGTGGAGAGAGAAAGGAAAGGAAAACACCACCCCTAAAATATATGTTTTACTTCAGCATAATCTTGTCCCATCACAGCCTCTGTGAATGCAGTTCCTATTGTTGGCCTTCAAAAACACATTGCATCTCTCTCGCTCGTGTCTTAGACCTCCCTTTCGCTGAGAAGAAAATTTTACCTGAGTTAGGGTTCTCTATATGAATAAATTGAAGGTAGGCCAAATCCCCCATCCCCAGAGAAACAACCAGCTTTATTTCATGGTGAACACTCTCCCTTAGCTTCCTCCCTGCCCTTTCTAAGGAGTCTTCCTCTTTTATTGAGTGGATCTTTGGGTGAAAGGGGACTTCTGTGATCATGATATGAGAAAAAGTTCTACCCAAGGAAAGAGAATCTGCACCTATTTGAAGATCAAGTATGGGATATCAGCATACACCAGGTCAGTTTGTATTTGAGTTTGCCTCAGGGTGCTCTGCAAATTAAAAGAAGTGAGACAATCGGATCTGAAATAAAAGCTTTTTCTCCCCAAGGCAGTACAGAAGGGACAGCATCCTGCCTCTGGAGCCTCCTTACATAGTGCCAGGGAAAGGGAAACCAAGAGAAGTTTGGAAATGGAAAGACAGTCCTCCTCTCTCCTTTCCCACCTTGCCATGACAGGAGCGATGTCCACCCATCATGGGTCACCCATCCCCCTGGGCTCGCTGGCAGATGGGGAGGATGCAGGGGGTGCCCACGGAGCCCGCAGTCAGGTGGGCTGCCGAGCGGATGCGAGATGCACACAACATTACGACTGTGCTTTCGTAAATAAGCGATCACATGGGACTTGTGTGCGTGTGTTAGAGCAGCGCTTTGAAAACAACCAGGAAAATCATGTGGCAACAGAAATCTGTGGGCTCCCGGCCCTCCCCCACTCCCAAACCTTCTCCCTCCCTTTCCTCTCTCTCTCTGTATCTTACCGAGATGGTAACCACAAAGGCTGGAGCTGAATTTTGCTCCTGCTAAGCTCATTCTGTGTTTTGGGGTGTTTGCGGTGGCACTTGGTCTTGGCGTCCAACCTACCTGTGCCACTCAGTCCACCTGTGCTGTGTGATGTCCCCTGCATCCCTGCCAGGGAAATTTTCAAGTTCAGTCTCCTAGAGGACTTGAAGGACATTTACTCAGAGGGGATGCTAAATATGATTAAACCCATTGCTCAATGGGATTTTCACTCTTGCAGCTCTGAGTCTGCCAGAAATTGACTTTTTCTTGGCACTGCGGTTTTAATAGTTGAGTGGCACTTAGTGGAGTCACTTGTAAGACCAGAAGAGGAAACTCTGGAGTTTGAAATGCAGTTTTGGAAACTAAGAAACTTGAAGTTCTCCACCGCTCCCTCATACAACTCGTTCACAGTAGCACAGCAAGGCAGGAGTCTCAGAGCTTTAAGACCTCAGCTGAGCTAAGAGCAGGTAGGTGGTGGTCTGTGTAGAACAAGTGCCACCACACTATCAATAAATGCATGTCTTTGAGCCTTGGCTCCACTAATGGCCTCCTACTATAACTGAGTTCTTACGTGCGTATGGCTACCAATCTTGCTGAGTGAAAAGGACTCAAAGAGCCAGGAAGGAACTGAGGGATTTAGTGGGCTGTGCCAGGTAAGGCTCAACCTGTCCCACTGTCCTAGCACTTGGGTGGTGTTGCCAGTTACACCTTCTTCTACTGTACGTTCCTCCAGCTATCACTTCATCCAAGCTGGCCTTTCCTAGCTTCGAAGGTCAGGATCATAGTGTCCAGTCCATAAGACCTTCACCTTTTCCTCCGTTACATGTTCCCCCAAATGCATTTCTGCTGACTGCAG
>NW_009614984.1:11854-16998 GCF_000690535.1 Cariama cristata
CTCTTCTCTCCTCTCCTCTCCTCTCCTCTCCTCTCCTCTCCTCTCCTCTCTTCATTCTCTTCTCTCTTCTCTCTTCTCTCTTTCCTCATCTGTTCTTCAAACAGATGGAAGGATTTTAAAGCAAAGTCCTTATCTGTTTTTTGCAAGAGATCCATCTGGATTTAAGTCAAGAGGATCTGCTGGAGGCAAAACAATATGGCTCAAGGTGTGGGAGAGAACGGAAGAATGAGTGCGTTTGTATCGGTATGATGTGCAGGGCATTTCAGGGGGACCAAAGCTGTTAACCTGTTTGAGATAAAGTGCCACGAGCTCTTAAAGCCATGGTGACCTCTGTAAGAACCAGACATTTTTCCCTGAAAACATATTCCAAGAGTCTCAGAGCTGAGCTTCTATTCCCTTGCAGCTGGCACACCCTGGTTGCCCCCCTTACTGGATTAGACTTTGAGTGCAACTGGAGAGGCTAGACTATACCGGTCCATGAATAGAGTGTGGCTTGAATTTGGTCAGAATGGCCTGGGTATGGCTGGCTTGGCCCGAGTTACGCTGGCTTTGATCTTCCTGAGCTCCACCTAACATGGACTGAGCGCTATCTGAACGCAGGTTTGAGAATACAGCTTGTGATAGGCATGTTCTAGGTAAACTCAACTTGACTGGGTTAGCTGCCTGGGACTGTGTTGGATTTGGAGCTGAAAATGGGACTGGTTTGGACTGAGTTAATATTTGCAGTGGATGGGAGTGAGGTGATGGGAAGAGTTTGCCTGGATACTGTGCTGCTGAAATGGGGCGAGTGACTTCACCGTGGCTGGTTTAAAAGCATCGTTTTGCTTATACCAGAACCTGTCGCCCCGTCTGGTAAGCCGTTTGCTGAATCAGCTTTCCATGGATAGGGAAAAAATTATTCAGCAAGTGCTGGAATGGGATCCCCAAAAGACTGACAAAAATCTTTAGTTCCTCAGTGTCCGGCTGCTCCGGGCCATCTTCTTCTCCCACAACTTGTGAGTGGTTCATGCCAGAACATCTGCATCTTCTTCCCGATCTTGTTGACCAGGTCAAATCTGTTCATCACTCAACATCCTAGCTTTAAAAAGGAAAATCCTCCCATCTGAGAAATTCCCCAACCAGGGATGGCTACTAGTGTTTGAAATGAGTAAACAGGACCTGAAAACTTCACACTTGACTTCTTTTTTAATGACTAGGTTTCCTTGATAGCACAAAAATTTCATGCAGTCTAATAATGTGTGTAATGCATTGCCACAGTGTTACTTATCGAGGGGATAAAATAAATACTTGGACACAGGATTAAGCTCCAAATAAAGGAAAATTCAGACTGTTTCCAAATAAACGATGTCTAAACCTAAAAGACTGTACCTGGATGATCTGGCAAGTCAGCCTAGGTGACAGTGCTGCCAAATCCCTTCCCTCCCCTCTTGTTCTGGCTCTGCTTTTAAAAAACAGAAAGAAATGTGTAGCGATGGGTAGGAGATGGTGTGGTCTCCGGGAGAAGCAAAGCCCCATCTCCTTACACAGCTAGCAGAGAGCGGAGCAGGAGAGCGGAGGGTAGCACAGCGCTGTACAGCTGCAGGGCTGCTCACAACAGGGCAGAGCTCCCGGAGAATGTGCTCTTTGTTCCCCGCCTTTAAAGGGTAAGAGAAACACTTATGCATGGCAAATTAGCCCAAAAATGTATTTCTCTAAAACACCCGATTGTCTGGCCAGCTCTGCAGCTGCAGGGAAGTTCCAGGGAGAGAAGGGGGAGGCAGCGGGAAGGAGAAGGAGGGAGGCAGGGAAAAGGATTTTGATGGTTGGGGGGGGGAAGGCAAGATGATTGTGCGAATGAGGGAGAAATTCTCATGCCTCGATTCAAACAGAGCTGACCAGTGAGCGAGGGGACCCCTGATGGGATGGAGGGGCCACGTTGGTGGCCAGGGGACCAGAGATGCTGTGCGGTCTCCTGGGGGGTAGGGAGAAGAGGGGACATAAGACAGCTGTGCCAGACAGGGCGCTGGTGCAGCCGGCGGTGCCGGGGAGTCCTGCCGCCCGGCAGGTTCAGCTGTGCCATCTGGGCCGGGATGCTCGGCCAGCAGTGCCATGCTCCTCTAGTCACCGTGTTACGCGTCCCCGGGGGACGATGGGCTCTGATTACTCTCCTGCTTCTGAGCAAAACGCGCAGGGTGTGACTCTGCGGAGGTGCAGGGCCTGTGCTGTTCCCAAGAGGTGGCACTTGGGTTTAAAAGGTCCCAAATGTATCTCTTGATTAGGAACTTCAGCTGGGCTTGTTATGAATTTCCAGCCTTACGCTGATACCCATTTAAAAACTCCCAGACCATTGCTGGCAGACAAGTGATTCCTTGAACTTCCCTGGGGTTTGGAAAGCAAAACCTAATGGTTAAGATTCTTGACAACTGCTCAGACTGTGAAGTTCATGGCGAGTACCACAGTCCTGTCCCTGCCCCACGGGACGGCACTGGAAACAGAGTCAGGACCACCATGAGCACAGCTGACACCTCGGTGTCTAAGGAGCATCTCCCGTGCTGTCTGGGATGAGATGTCCTCTTCTTCTGCACGAGGAGAATTTATTTTCTCTTCCATGATGTGCTGATGTGGAAGGAGAGGTGCTCCCTGCTGCAAACTACAGTGCTTTGCAGGCACAGCCTTGAGGCAACCTGAGTGGTCCTCATTGCTACCCACTGAATGCTCTTGGGGACGACTACGGTGTGATCCAGATGCAGCTCAGGGTGGACTTTGCCTTTGGGGACACTCAGGGGTGCTCTTCCCTGCTACAAATCCAGGTCCCAGCGCTCTGTCCTTTCAGTGACATGACATGACCTACTCTGGGCAGACAAGAGCATCTCCTTCGAAACCACCAGTGCCACCTGCCGCGAGGGCTGATGAGACTGGTAGGCAGCCTTAGGGTTAGGCAAAGCTTAGGCTGCCCATGATTAAAAAGAGAGGCATGAGAGTCTCAGAAGGGGATTTGGCTTCGATATATTCCTGTGATTAGGCTCAGGTGTAGGGTGATGTTGCCACCCATTCAAGTTGGCACAGGCAAACTGTACTCTGTTTCCACGTTGCTGCTAAACTCATTTTGTGACCAGATTTTTCCAAGGAAAACCCTATAACTGTTCGAGTTTGCAATCCAGAAGTCCTACAAAGTCCCGTCTCACTGGACCGGAGGAAGGGAAGGACAGGTGGAACTGGATATTTTATCTGAACAAGTACTGATATCAATGGCTGGTGGGAATTATTCATTTTTTCTTTCCAGAAGTTAAGCAAAGATGCTTTGGATGACGCGGGTATGGAGGTACCTGCTGGATATGGCGCAGTCTCTGACTGGGGGAAGCCAGAATTAGGTTTGAGAATTTCCTATAGCAGAGAAGCTGATCAGAATTGTGCTGGAGAAGGAGCGTGATGGGCAGAGGAGGAGGTGGGGAGCTGAACCACTCTTGAAATGAGGGGCTGGGAAGCTGTTGACAACTGTATAATCCTGTTGTCACTGCCTGGCTCATTTCTGTATGGCCACTGGGACGGTTCCCTCTCTCATTTTATGTTTACCTGGGAGAACAGGGTACAAAAAAATGTTGTCTTTAATCAAGTCAGCAATATTTCTCAGCTTTGACACACTTCATTTTCCACACAGGTGGAAAGGGGTCCCTCTGCGTGCATCCCTGCGGTAAGGGAGAGTCTGTCCCGTCCTCTCCTCTCCTCCTCTCCTCTTCCCTCCACTTCTCCTACAGCTTCAGACCTTCACAGCCCTGCCACCCAGCTCCTCGTATGTCCCTCTAGAAACACCCTGAGCAGCAGCCGCGCAAACATGCGGCACAAACACTAATTTTTAAGGCCACAAAGCTACAGCTGTGCCAGCGCTGGGCTTCACGCCTGCCCTTCAGGGAGTGGGTGACACAGATTGACGGCATCCCTGCCATGAGTCCCGAGATCACTTGTGGCAAGGTGGGACTCGGGGAAACCAAGAATCCAGGGATGTTCCAGCACTTTGTGAAGACCTTGAGACCTCCCAGGGATGGCAAGGACATGGCATCATCTAAGGGTGGGAATGACTGGTACCAGGGAAGCATTTATTAGTAAATAATTTGCCAAAAAATGGGACTTCAGAGGAATGAAACCAGTTGCAGATCCAGACCTAACTCAACAAAAACTTTTGGCTGGAAAGTCAGTGTGGGAGGGGGATTTTTATAATATCAAAACATTTCATTTCAAGACAATCTTCCTGAATTATTCCATTTTCTAAATGCCAAAATGTTGCGAACGGACATTTTCAAAGGGAATTTCTGACATTTCATTTCAAACCAGCGTTTTGCATTTAAAACTTGACCCAGGTTGAAAGATGAGAGGTCAGACACAAAAACCTACTAACCACAAAATAAAACCTGCTATTTCAAGTTCAGCAGAATGTTTCAATCTCTGAGTTATGCGATTTGGGGGAAGAAAAAAAAAAATTATAGCAGAGCCCTTGTGCACATCCAGATCAGCCTGTCCCTTTGCGACATCTCTGAGATGATGGAGACACTGGAGCAGAAATGGCCAGTGTGGTTGGGATAAAACCAGCCAGGTAGTGGCCTAAGATGAACTAGAAAATGCCCTTGACCACCTCGGACAGAATTTCACTCTGATCTCAGTAAATTTCACTCTGATCTCAATAAGGTTGTTTATGATGGGATGTGCACCTCTTAGGGATGCTTGCATCTGTTCAGCTCCATGGGTAGCAACAGGCAGAGCAATGACGAGCAAAGGCCCTGTGGCAATTTTAGCGGCACTGTCGTCGAGCTTTAGGCAAAGTGGCGACCAAAGTGCCATCGTCTTCCAGCACTGTCCTGCTGATCCCTATGAAAACCAGTGGAGCTTTCCATGGGCATGTGTCTGTAGGCAGCTCCAGGGGAGAAAAATGCAAGTGTAAGCAAGATCTGGGTGCAAGAAAATCTCTGCTAATTTGAGAAGAGGCCCTGGTACTTCTCATAATGGGTGAGTAGGTTGGGGGACGATGACCAAGCGGGATGAAGGCCACTGCCAGTGCTTTGAGAAGATTCTGTGCCCCCAAACTGCCTCTTGTGTACAAAGGCAGGTTCAGACTCAAGGGATGTGAAGAACAGCCTTCCTCCCCTTTCCCCAACGGCCCCAGCCCCTCGCTC
>NW_009614985.1:0-41525 GCF_000690535.1 Cariama cristata
GGGCTGGCTTCTCAGCCGGTTACTAGGGAGGGTGGTCCAACCGGCTCAGTTTGCTCCTGGCGAGGCAGATGACTGGCCTGAACACTGAGCCTTATTTCCAGGTTTTGTACGTACCTATATAAATCTATATATAGTTACGTATAAGAGCCCTTCTGGAGCGGTCAAGTTGGCAGCAGGCTCGGCCAGGCTGCTTTGATGGTCCTGGAGCTGGTGCCCGTTAGAGCTGGAGGGGAGCTGGGCTGCAGCTGCTGCCTGGGAGGGTGGCGGTGCCCACAGGACCACCTTCCTTCCCGTACGTCATTCCAGCGGAGTTCATTCGTCATTCATTAGGGCCTTAGGTTTAGTGGGGATGTTTCTTGTCAAATATCTATGTGTGCTGAAGTGTAGCTTTTAATAAAAGGTGGGAGAGTTGGAAATGCACTAATGGTCGTGAATCTAATGTCATGTTGAATTGTGTTAGTCTACTTATAAAAAGCAGGCACTAATAAGATTTTGCTCATAGTAAATCTAAAGCTAAGGCCTAGCAGAACATAGTAATTGTTCAGATATTTCCTGCTGGGTGTTACATTGTAGAAATTGTGTTGAGCCATACATACACAAGTCTAGATATAAAATATATGAATTGTAAGATAAAACAGGTGATAGATGAGAGACAAGAAAGCAGGCACCTGAATGAGAAATTTTTTTTTTCCCACTTTTGCCAGAAAAGTTAAGGAAGATTGAATATGTTGCCGTTGTGTTAACATTTTATATGTGTCCTGGATAGAGAGTGACAGATTATGAAACTTGCTTTTTTATTATTGTATATAATTTATACTTGTTTATAAAAAGATTATTTACATCATTGTATGAGGAAGGAGTGGCTAGTGCCTAATTTTGCTTATTCCTATGTTTTTGTCATTCTCTGAATTGAGCTGGGATCAGGCCTATGCCTGCTTAATTGTAAATTGACCACCACCGAAAACAGCAAACACTGCAATTTGATATGTTATAAAGTACTTCAGAAAATAAGAGTTAACTTTTTATTTTAGCATTAGCAAAATATTATGGATAAGAATTTTCAAGAAGAGCAGTTTACAGGAATCATTAAATTTACACCTCCTTTGTACAAGCAACGCTACCAGTTTGTTAAAGATTTAGTGGGGAAATACAAACCTAAGAAGGTTGGTATGTTTTGTCTTTTTACGTTATAAATTTGAAAAAAAAAGTTAACATTAGGTATCTTGGGAAGACAGGAAATGCATAGATAACCTGCTGACCTAATTACCAAACAACAGTAGTGGAGAAGCTATTGTTAAAACTGAAATGCCTTAGCAGACACTTGATGATCATGTGTTATTTTTCAGGGGTGCGCATGGGTAATGTTAATTGATGGGAAGAGAGGAAAATCTAAACGAGAAAAATGCCTTAGCCTGTTTTGGAGAGTAGGTGGCATTCTGGTTTTAATTTAATGCTGAGGATTTTGTTTCAAGCTGCTTTCATCATAGTTTGGTTTTGCTTTCTAGAGCTGTTAGTTCTGTGTACAGTATCAGGTTTACCTTATCACTCACATGGATATTTTCAGATGAGAAGTCATATTAAGAGTGTGGGATTATGTGAGGCTAACTCTCCTCCACTTTCTTAAGGTCTTGTGGACCCCTCGTGTTCCCCCTCCCCAATATACCATGTCTCTTGCTTTGATACTAATTTTGAAAAGTTTAATTATTTAAGTAATGTTGTGTAGTGTTTGGTCTTTTCTAATATGACCTTCCCCTCCAGCACCTCCTCCCAAAATGCAGAAAGTCGAGAAGTACCTCTGCCGTCAGCATTTAACTCTGAAACTGATGTTGATGTCTTAGGGAGTATGCAAGACATTGATGAAAATGCACCTGCAGTGCACTTACATGATCATACCTCTAGTAGCTAATAAAAATCTAATCTGCTTTTAAATAGAACATATTCAGGAGTGTTGCATTTGTATTTAAAGGTTTGAATTTTCTGATTTAGGATGTAAAATGGGGAGGTGGGTAAACTTCCTGTTTATTCCCAGGGTAGAGGTAGGCTGAATAGAAACAATTCAGGATTTTCATCCTGAGAACTGAGCAGTGTGTTTCAACCTTGACTTAGCCTGAGAAAGAACAGTAGGGTTTGGTTTGTGTCATCAACTACCTCTTAAGCTTACAGGAGAGAATATCTATTATATATTTGACTTTGTGGTCTGAACATCCCCAGTCTTCCCCACTTAAACATTAGACTTAGCCTATAAACTTGTTTTATGCAGATCCTTTGCTGCTAACCTGGCTGCTGGTGAGCCTGTTCTCAGTGTTTTGGATGGAGAGTAGTCCAGTGAAAAGCAGTGGTGAATGTGAAAATTGCTACAGCTGTAATACTTAAAATTATACCTTGCTGTTATTTGAGGGAATATACCTTCCTGTGGAAGATATTCTTCAGTCAGTGGGATATTCTACATGTACTTGTTTATAGCTGTAATAACAAAAGGTTAATCCATTTAAAACATCTTGTAGGATCTTCATAAACATTTTTTTTAAAGAGTTTTCAAATCCATGTCTATCCTGCTTGCAACTGTAAATTTTAGTTATGATTATGAAATGTTTTATTTTATCATTAAAAAGTAATTTTGACATAAATATGGAATTTGTATTTTATGAAAGTCTCTGAAATTACTTGGAAATACGCAGCATTTACACATTGTCCAATATCTAATTTACAGGTGGCAGATTTAGGGTGTGCTGACTGCACACTTCTCTGGATGCTGAAATTCTGCAGTTGCATTGAAGTGTTAGCTGGGTTAGATATCTGCGCAAGTGTAATGAAAGAGAAAATGTAAGCTCTTGCATTGTGTTAATTTAAGGTTTGTATTTGGCTTGACCTAGTGGCATGTTGCATCATTTCTTGTAAAGAATTTCAAAATAAGGGTAAATGCAGAAATACCAGCTTGGCAAATAGAGACCTATCCATTGTTGTTAATTAGTTACATTGCACCTGTGTCTGGGGACTACTGGGCTGTAGATGCCTATAACATCACCTAATATAGCAAAGGTCCAAGTCATGGAGTGGCCCTGAAGCTGTGTACATCTGAGAAATACACTGTTTGTAAAGGTACTAATACATTGGATTAGTAGTAACTGTTTACGCTCATACATGACATTACTGTGGTATGCAAATCTGATCTTTTTGAAATGTGCTTATAATTCTCTTTTAGTCACTGTGGTGAGGACTTCATATTTGTTAACCTTTTCGAAATGGGAAGGTTACCTCAGTGCTTTGTGTTTGGCTTAGAAGGCTTTAAAATGTAGGGTTTATGTGATCTTTGAAGCATGGGTCGGACTGTTGAGGAACACCAAAGTTTCCCTCTTGGAAGCTGATTAACATGGTTTCAGTGAATATGTAGGATGTAGATGCTGATGTTACCACTTGCTTTTTCTCAAGAATGAAGAAAAGTAGCTTTTTATTGTATTGAATGTTTATTGTGTGTTTTGTATGATGCGGTATTTCAGAATGAAATTTGCCCATATATTTTTAGCTCTCAGTCGGTTTTATTTGGAAAAATTAGGTTAACATGCTTGCCTAATAACTTCCCCAAGAACCATGTAAAGCATGTCTAAGCCAGACTTACTCTGTGTCTAGAGTTAAGCTACTGTCAGAATTTACAAGCAGCTTTCCAAGTGCCTTGAGAGTTTAGTGGAAGTTCTTGTAAACATGAAGGACAACTGCTGGATTAACTCCTCTGCTCTTTCTATCCTATTGTAGATAGTCATAGAAAGTGTTTGTATTAATTTTTTTTTTCATCCCTGTAAAATAGTTAACCTTTTTGAGATTTACAAGGTATCTATGTAGGGTGTTAGCTAGTTCAGTTACATGCAGTTCAGTTACGTGCACAATTTATCTTGTCCTAAGGTCCTTTCTATGACGTTGTGTTTTTAATACTTTTATAGGCATAGGTTGTCTCCTCTTCCTGCGGATTATTTGCAACCAGCTGAAAGATCCCTAACTGTTACCTTGCATCATGGTTCAGTTGCCCATAAAGATCCTTGCATGCTTGGTTTTGACTTGGTAACGTGTATTGAACTGTGAGTATTAGGCCAATTTACTACATTTTTCTAAGTTCATTAGGGTACAGTTTGGAATTTTTCCATGCCCTAAACAAATCTGATCAAACCTTTCAAGCAGAAGAGTAGCAGAATGTGTCATCTTCTAACTTGTGCTTAAATTAACTAAGACATTCAAATGGTGCTAGCTTGTGGTGGGGAAAAGGACATTGATGAAAAAGTACAGAATGCAAAAAGAAATTTTCTCAGACAAAAACCTCTAAGCTGCCACTCGGCCACAATGCCAGTGCTAACATTGTGGAGCTAGGCTTAAAATTACAAGGTATAGATGAGGGTTTTTTGACTGGTTGTGAAGAAGTTGAAAATACAGTAGGGTGTTTTTAAAGACTTACATAAACTTATCCTTTACAGAATAGAGCACCTGGAAGAATCAGAACTTAAGTTGTTTCCTGAAGTGGTGTTTGGTTTCATGGCTCCAAGCATAGTTGTGATCAGTACTCCAAATTCTGAATTTAACCCTTTGCTTCCAGGAGTGACGTTATTCAGGGATCCGGATCACAAATTTGAATGGAACCGAGTGCAATTTCAAAGCTGGTAAGTTTACTGAACGTTGTATGCAGACAGCTTTGAGCATTCAGTAATGTGGGAAAGGAATAGCTATATACTTTCAGAATGGTTTGTGTATGTGGTTTGGTGTCAGTAGAGTTTCATACGTACTGGTTTGGTGAAACGTTTCTTGCTGTTACGAATAAGTAAGCATGCTCTGTGGGTTTTGCATTTTATGATAGTTGTTAAGTTGGCTTGCTTTTACTGTAATTGCTCTGCAAAAAATATTTAAAACTTTTACTTTCCTTTTTATATATCTTTATTGCAATTAATGCATTTGAAGTGTAAGGTATTAATTAAACTTTTCACACAATAGTACCCTGCTATAGAAATGCTTCATAAAAACCTAAGAAATGTGCTCACTATGTATAGTGTGTAATCAAAGCACCCAATTAGTCCAGACCTTTCTGTAAGAGTATGCAAGCAGATTATCAAATAATCACAGTAGTAGAGCATGTTGAATAAAGTTAAGGATAGTTCAGTGGATCATGGCACAATGAAAGATTTTATGCAAAACATATGTACATGACAGAGGGTTGCATGAGATGTATCTTACTCTAATATCAGTATTTGTAATAAAAACAAAATAGTGAGTGGATATATATCCTATGATAACATCCAACTGTCAGGCAGTTGTGGAAGAAAATATATGGTACAGTAAAGGATGCCATACCTCAGTAGCCAACTCTTGGTCAGCAATTGTTTCTTGGAAAATTTGCCCCTTAACTTAGGTTGTTTCTGCCATAGACTTTACTCTTTATACATTTACAACAAATCTCACTTTTCTGTGTTTTTTTTTTTTTCCTGTTAGCTGGTCTCTTCTGGTTTTGGGGTGTGTATGGTTTTTTTTATGAGTTCTTCTCAAATAATTTTGTTGTCTAAAATTTATAGTTTTTAGCTCAATTTCAATGCATTTAAGACAGTGAGTAAGCAACTGTGAACATGCATATTCTATGCAGATATTTTAGAAAAAACAGTAATGTTTGGTTGCCTAAATTACCAATACTAAATGATGCAGGCTGTGGTAGGTGTAGGATTACAGCTCTGATTCAGCAGGTTCTGACAGTCCTAATCTTCAGGCATGTGAGTCTTACTAGAGAGATTATGCTCAAGCATTCCCAGGCTCAGGGTCTTGCTTCTGTTAGAGAATGCATCTTTGTCACATTAAAAGATGAATATTTAGTATGATCAGAATAATCTGTCTTTCTTAGGTCTCTAGAAACTGCTAGACGCTATGATTACTCAGTGGAATTTACTGGTGTAGGGCACCCACCAACAGGAATGGAGAATGTTGGGTTTTGTACCCAAATAGGTGTGTTTGTTAGAAAATATCCTCAAACCAGTGCATCTGCTCAGTCTGAGAAACCCACTGAAGCAGTTTACAAAACGGTAAGTATTATTTTCTTCCTTTAGGAGGATTAATAAAGAGTAAAATTTTCTATGACCTGCCTGTGAAAGTGTCCTTACTATGGTCTACTATTGCTATCCAATCTTAGCTCTGATTAACACACACCATCAGATGAAAAGAGTCTAAGCCCATGATTTGTGTTTTTAGTTGTATAAAGGCCTTTAACTTTTAGATTATTTGCTAAACAGCAATATGGGTAGTAATTTTAACATACCATTATCCTTAGAATGAAAATTCTCCTTTCTGCCAGGTATACTGTGGCACTATTTTTATAATTGTTCCTCTGATCATTCATTTTTTTCATCATGTGGTTGTTGGCACTGACATAGATTTTTTTCAAATACATTTAAAAAAAGGCATAAAAAAAGCATTTCTAACGGAATGTATGTTTTGAAGAAATGTATTATCAGAAGGAAGGCATTTCCCAGAAATTGGATTGACAGAACCTGTTTTGTATGGTTTGCCTTAGTAGCATTTGATGTTATATCCTAATCTTGGTGTTTTCAGGTAACCAGTTCTGGTTTCTGCAGAGGCATGGGATCTTGCGAGGAACCCTGTTCTCCAGTGGTGCACATCAAACCTTTTTGGTTTTTGGCACTAAATGGCTTTCACTTTAGATAACATCAGATAATATTTTTGTAAAGTACTCTGCTGTATGTTGCAGTATGTCATGCTGACAAAGCCTAATGCAGCTAAGTGCCGTGTGGTATAAATCAAAGGATGTTTTTTTTAGAGATGATATGAAGTAATAATGCAAAAAGAGAAATTTTTTTTTCAGTCTTATGAGGCCTTAAATTATTTGTTTCAGTGAACATGCTTTAAAATTTCAGTTCTTTGTTTAAAGAAATATATGTATCTTCAAGTGATTTGTGACCTGAAGTGAAATACGAAGTGATGTTATGGGAATGTCTTTTGTAGTTTCCAAGCTATAAACTCATTCTATACATTTGAAATTTCACCTGTGATCTACTGCCCTTAATGGAATCATGAAGTGCTCTTTAATGCTCAGCAAACTTGGAAATAAGTCTAGATGACTGACGTAGTAGAAATTGCTTTCAGTATCTTCTGTTACAGGATCATTATGGAGGGAGTTTTGACATCAGTATCCTTTGAGTTTAAACAAGAGTGTTATATCTCATGTGTTTCTTATCAGACCTGGACTATCAAATTATTTTTTATGTAACTAGTTTATGGGAATAAATCAACATTTCAAGATGTAATCAGAAAGAAAGAAGAAATAGTTATAGACTGTCCAACTTCAGTAGTAATGTGTTGGTATAAAGCACTTCTTAGTAAACTAGTGGGAATGAGATTGCCTGCCTAGTTTCCTTAATTGCCTTGGAG
Source organism: Cariama cristata (assembly GCF_000690535.1). Taxonomy (NCBI): domain Eukaryota; kingdom Metazoa; phylum Chordata; class Aves; order Cariamiformes; family Cariamidae; genus Cariama; species Cariama cristata. The sequence continues at coordinate 7,408 of NW_009614985.1, forward strand.
TACCGCTCAGCGTACAACACGCTACAAGTTCACAGATTTTAATCTCACAATTTATTTTTTAGCATTCTCTGTGTCTGTGAGAGCATATTTAATGTTGCAGCTATGTTTTCAGAGTGAAAAACATAGCTGCAGTCCTGGTTTCCAGATGACAGTTCAAAAGTAGTTTAGAGTCTATGTAGCTGTGGTACTGTCACCAGAGCCTCAAGATGAGTAATATGGAAAGTAAGAGAATGATTAAAAAGAATTAAAGAATTGCAGGGCTTTACCTTGCCTGATCTACAAGTATAGCTTGCAGATATAAGCCTGATTTTTTTTTTTTTTTAAGTTCCATTAACTTATCTAAATGCCGTTGTCATTGTAATACAGAAAATCAAGTCATATTGTCTAATTTTTATGTTATCTGAAAATCTTTAAAGTGATAAGAAAACAGGATTGAATCAAAAATTATGTTCACACTTTAGAAGCTGGTTTTGACAAGTAAATGTTAAAATCTGAGCCTATGATAATGATAAACATTTTATGTGTTCTTGTATGTTGTAAAGGTCTTCAAAGCAGTGTATCCAAGTCTTAAAGATGAGAACTACCTGCAGAATGCAGTGGTCAGTGAAGTTATTTTCACAGCACAAATCATTAAGCAAAGCCTGCTGGACCGTTTCATGTCAGAACATGAGTATAATGATGATACTACTGAGAGAAAATCCGAATTACAACCTTCAATGAACTGTTTTTCAGAAGATCTTGGAAAACTGGTTGTTGAAAAAAGCATGGAACCATTCATCAATGGAAATGTGGTTTATGTACCTCTTAAAACAATCTTTTCTTTTCCCAAAGTGAATCGACTTTGTGGTACCTTTGAGAAGTTATGCAAACTTATTGCTGGCAAGGTCACACTAAGCAGTGATGGTTCTGCTCTAATGTTCAATAGTGAACGCGAAAATGAGAATTAGATCACAGATTTCTCATACAAAGTTCAGTTAAAGTAATGAAAGTATTTTTTAGTTGCTGTTAAATGGTGTGTTCTGTATGCTAACTAGAACCACAAAATCTTTTATAAACCTTGCAGTATTTATCCATCAGCATCTCTCATTTAGTGAAGATGAGTGCTTCTGACAGATCACAGTAACTCGTAGGGTTTTGAAGTAGAGTATCAGGGCCTAAAAGGAAAGAATTCATTCACGTGAAGAAAATTTTAAGTATTTCTGTCTTCTGTTACCATATTTTAGCTATCATGACTAGATTCTTTTTGGTAGTCCTTTGTTAGCTCCAAGGGTATTTGATGGTAACACAGAACAAGTTGTTGTGCTGAATAATATGAGTCAGACATAGGTTTAGGGCAAGTTTTTTCTTAATAGAATAAAATTTATAGGTGCCTTTTTCAAGATGAGCACATACTCAGCCATTGTGAAAACCAAATACTGTTCCAGATAAATTGGAATATGCCACAAACATTTATAGCTCAGTAAATTCAATACTGGGGAAGAGTACTATGATGTTGGATGGAAGGTGGGGAAAAAAAGGTAGATTTAGCCCTATTATTTTATCCAGTTTCTTGATAACTGCTGCTTGGGAAATAACTTGTATTCTGTAACTTTCCAGAAGCTGAATTTAGTTTGAAACTGGTATCTTGTGACTATTCTGCTTTTGAAAAAAAAAAAAAATAAAAAAAAATCTGTCATTGTGAATGCTAACCTGGCCCCAGTGTACCTGGAAAAAAAATATTTCTGTGTTTTCATGTGCAGCTGTTGTCCAAAAACTCGACAACACATTCAGCAGAAATGAAAAGCAGAGGTTTTATGGATAGTAGAGCGTACTGGCTTGGCCAAGATGACTTTTTCTTAAGTAGAGCTGAATTGTGTGTGTTAAATGCACAGTAAGCAAATGTTAGATGATGGACTTATAAAGAAATTTTGAAGGATGCACATGATTCACTTCTTCATACAGGATTAATGAAGCAACACAGTGCAGTTCTTTTTAAGTTTCTTTGCATACCCTAATTTTTTTAACCAATAATTTTAATATTTCAACGAGTACTTCCTATGAGTAAAGTGATGGTTAATTAAAAGGCCTCATTCTGTGTATGGTTTGCAATGTCATTGGCAGCTTTGAATGAGCTAGTATTATCAGAACTAACTTCATGTTTGCAAAGCATGGAAGTTTCACAACTTTCTGGAAAAAAGAATTGTGTAAGGGCTGACTGTTTCTTAAAGAAGATGACTGCATTCTACCTTCTAAATTTTTGGAATTCACTTGAAATTAAGGTGAAAGATCAGACATAAAGGGAAAAGGTCGCTGTAGTTCTCTGAATTGAGAAATGGTACAGAATCTATAACAGGTTGAGTTTCAGGGAGAGAATGATCTGCAGTGCTCTGTCATACTGAATGATTAAAAAATGCTTACTTAATAAGCTTTGTCTTTTGTGGGAGACTTTTCTCCTACAACAAATAGACATGGATTATTAAAAATTAATTTAACATGATATTTAGAATTTTAAGAATTAATTTAATTAACATGCATCTTTAATGTGATATTTAGAATAGTTTCACTTTTTTTGACATTGTGATATGAACTTGCCATAGTTGGTACGTTAAAATATATGTAAAATTCAAAATTGGTAAATATTCTCTGGACACTAATAAGCATAGGTCTTTGAGAGCAGCATTGGTTTGTTATGAGAAAATATCTCTGCAGTTCACTGTATGGTTTACTATAGTTAGATTTTTGGACCACAGAACTTCTTCCTATGTCATTTCTTCGTGAAACATTATATCTTTAGTGTACTTTCTAACATGGTCACTTGAAAACGAGGAAAAGGGAAGAGAAGGAAGACCTGTCAGATTTGGAATGATATTTGCCTTGAATTTTGTATTTAGGTAACATCTAATTACAGGAATGTCTTGTGAACAGACAAGACTGTATATGAATACATGCTTGTTTTTCCTCAAAACAATATACCCTTAAGGCTTTGTAGCTACATTTGGAAAATGGTTTATGTGAATATTTGGTGGACTGATGTGAAAGGACCTGAACAGTAATTCAGTTTTTAAGGGGTTCATGGATCCTCTCCCCCTTCTTTGTAACAGGATTCCGTTTTTAATGATAGCTTACATTCTTGGTTATGCCTTGCCTGGGGAAAAATCTGGGGAAAAGTCAAACTACAGATGTTTGGCCTTATGTGTTCACAGCATTCCTTAATATACATATGTGTACTGAAACTGAAGGAGCTATTACATGTGATATATAGAAGTGCTATTTAGAACATAATATGTTTTAATTGAGACTGATAGCTATGCTGTTTTGTGTGGCAGCTTTCCAGGTTTCCACTGGCTTAAATCAATTTTAAATAAGATTTTCTTTGAAATACTGAAGTAACTGTCTTTTCAGGAGCAGTTAAACCCTTCCACAGGATTCACTGTGCATAGCTCTTCATTGTCAGGTTGGTCTTTGGGTTAAACTATTATGCATATTTGTGAATAAACACAGTATTTATTGTTTTCCACTTAAACTTGCTGTTTGAAACTGACTAAGGTCAATTCTGATGTCTTAAATCAGGATGCTCAAAGGAAATTTTATGAAGATGAAATGTTTTTAGACTGCATGTGGCAGTATCACTGACTAGATGGCAAACACATGTCAAAATAGATCAACCTGAGGTTATTCAAAACTGTAAAATCCAAATAAAGTAGATTAAAAAAAACCCAACAAAAATCCCCACCATGAAACCAAAAAACCAGTGTAGTATCTTGAATATAAGGGAAATAACTTCATAGCTATTGAGCAAGTTAGTAGGGATTAATTATGGTCAGAATAGCTGAACAGAATGTTTCTGACCAGTGTTTTAAATTAATAATAACAAAGTGAGGAAGAGTTATAAATAAATTCTAAAAGTATCCCCTCACTTATTTTAATAAGTAAAACCCAACTGCCTACTTCTGAGAGCCAGAGGAGTTAATTGTCTGTCTCCCCAGAAATTTCTCAAACAAATAGATCTTGTAGCTAATAAACTACCCATCTGTTTTGGTCCTGTCTCCCACGGGTTTGCATGGTATTAGGCTCTATTCCATGCTTCTTGTCATTATGTTGATAAATGAGGTTTGGATCATTCAGTTATAGCTGGGTTATGTGTAACTAATAATGGTTAGTTGTTGGGACTTTTTTGTTTTTCTATTTAAACTGAGTCAAAGAAACAAAGGAAGGGGCTTCTGCAATGACAGAAAAATTCTTGTGCAAAAGTCCTTTGCACTTTCTTCCTCATTCACAAAACAAACACATTTTAATGCAGTCCTGTATGCAAGCAATTCACTGGGAACATCCCCAAAATAAAATGCACTGACACTAGCTTATACTCAAATGAGGATACTGAGGAAACATTAGTAGATCATAAAAGAAGGCAATTTAAAAAAACCTGACCAACCAACCACCCACCCCACCCCCCAAAAAAAAACCCACAAACCTATTGCTGCCTTTACAAGTTTATGGACAATTTTAGTTGTGATTGGAAGGGCAGTGCATACAACGCTGAACTTGGGCAAGGGTTTGCTAACATGTGCTTAGAGATTTCCCTTCACATCAAAAACGAAAAAAAACCCAGTTACTTAATGATTGCTAGTTTTTAACAAGGAAGCAACAAAATGAAAATAACCTGTCCCACAGAAATGTATTAAGATGTGTTTGCCTTTCCCGTTCTTGTTGGCAGATCCTACTGTGAGGCCATACAGGGAACTGAATCGACTAGTCTGGCACAGAAACTTGTAGTGGTGCCACAGGTGGGAAGAGGAGAGCAGGGAAGAATGAGCAGTTGGGTGGGGAGAAGGCAGAACTGCTGATTTTGCCTCAAGAATTATAAAAGAGTAATTTTTTCTCATGATAATCTTTGTATTGGTTTTTTCCCATGTCAGAAGGTGCACAAAATGCACCTCAGTGTTCAGTGACAGCATTTGAAGTTCTGGTACTTCATATGTCTGCTTTTTTTTTCCTGTAATAGTAAATGAAAATCTTTTTTCATACCACAGTAATGGTTTTGTCTTGGTATATTACGTATGTGTATGCAACAGTGGTGCATAGCCTTATTTTCATTCATGAGGCATTTTCCTTCTGGATTAAAAAAGAACCATGTCTAAATGACATGTTTTCCTTACAACATATACATCACTAAAATGGTGTGAAACACAGAAAAAGCAAAGCATTAAGAAAAAGGAATCCCCTAGTCATTAGATTTGCAGCTGCTGGTATTCAGTAAGGTAACTAGCATCTATGAATGTTTTGTGTATACATATATGTATATTTCATGTTTTTGAGAAAACTGTCCACTGTGAGGTTCTTAACTGGAGGATTTGCTTGCTGATCAGATTTGCGTTTTATTCTATAAGGAAACTGTTGATTCATAAAACCAGAAGAGAGACAACAACCCACAAAAGAAATTCTAGGATATTCTGCTGAAATTTTGGAAAAAATTGTCTTCCTTTTTGAATTTAAAAGACAGCTGAGACTGGAGTTGGTTATACATGGTACAGTTATTTCTCTTAATCCTTATTATACAATTAATTGATTGCTGAACTGATCTACGTGCTAAATAGTTTGTACTATAATTAGCTGCAATTTTCACCAATCTAGATTTTTTTAGGTAAGAACAGATGCTTGCTGAAGTACCAAAAAACTTGGTTATTTCGCATGCATTGATAAGAAAAGAAATACATACCACAAGTAGTTTTGTTAGAAAAATAAGGTAATTTACCAAGTTATACTAACTGTATGAAAAGTTTTAGTAGTAGTAAGTCTTTACACTCAGCTGAGGAGCATAAATTTTGTCATTTGCAAGGTGAAGAGGGACTATACGCAGTGCCCTAATTTTCCCCAAATACTGGTAGTTCTGGAGTCTGCTTAATAATTAACCTACAAATGTGCCTCACACTTTAAAATTGTTTTTTCATTTGCATAAGACTAACATAGACTAACATATTACTTTTCCTTTCCAGGAGACAGATAAATAATATGTACTAGTAATGGTGCCATTAAATACTTTGCAGACTGGTGATGAAGTTTAGTAAGCTGCAGAGGTAAAGTTTGAAAAACAGTAGGGAAACTGAAATGGACACAAACTTCCAGTTAAGTTTGTCATTTTTGCATTAAAAAAAGAGACCTAATTCTTTAGAAATAGATTCCAAGCTGAAGACATGAGTTTATTGAATATCTGAGAGATTTGCATTTAAATACAGTAAAAAAACACCAAACAAAACAAAAACCACAAAACCCGACACACACCGAACAATTTACTATATGACTGTCTCCAGTATTCTTGTAACAGTTTACAAAAAAGAAAATACTACATCTAAATACAAAGGTTACGTTCCACTTAAAATACGCACAATTAGAGAATCACTTCATAAAGAGTTGTAGTTCAAAGTCAGAACAATAAATTACTAGAATACAGTTTTATTAAAACGATTTCCACATAAACTTCCCTCCTAATAATTGGTTTCTAGTAAACAAAATTCTAATCTCTGGCAGTTGGCTGTGTCTTTTAACATAGAATACAAATCTGGGCTATGGAAATTCCTTTAGGAGTTACGTAAGTAGCTGTACAATGTTTTTTAAAAGTCTGTTTTCCTCAAACTATGCCTATTTTTCCTAGTAAACTTACATAAACTGCCATCTAACTACTACTGGTTTTAATAGATTTGTCAACAAGTATAGCAGTATTAAAGAGTACTGAAAGCAACTAATTTATTAAAATTTCATGCATCTTTTGGCTTGCAGTAGGATTTTTTTGGTACAAATTAGTTATATAACAGGAAAGGAAACTATCTAGCAGTTACATAGTTTCTGTTTAAAATTCCTGTGGAGGACAGAAATGGATAATACCACACTTCTATTAACAGCAGCTAAAATATAATCTTTGTATCAATTCTTTTACCCATTAAAACACTTCAAAGAGATTATAATTAACAGTAGGAAATAAAAGTATTTAAGTACAATAACTGAGAAATAGCTCATATTCATCATATACAATAATAGTACTCAAGCTTTAAAATCTGAAATTTCCTTAAAAAACACAAATAAAAATTAGTTTAATAATTCTATTATGGATTTATGGAAAACAAAACCTGCTTTTCCTCATTTAACCTATTAAATATGGCCTACTTATACTTCAATAAAAGGGTGTCAAACATCACTCTGAGCAGAATTTGAAGCATTCAGAGCTTTCAAAAATGGCCACGCTATTTGTATTTTTATTTAATCCAAGCTTACTGATAAACAACACAACTAATCTTAACAAGATAAGGTCATTTGCAGTTTACAGTTAAATACAGCAGAGCCAAGCCTGAATTAGAACTGTGTCACCTAACACATCCCTTTAAAAATTGATTCTTTCATAATGCTCAATGAAAATTTTAAGAGATCTTTCATCTTTCTTGCCCGTCAGGCAAATCCCTATTTGTGCAAATTTAAATACAGTACATTGACCTTAATGTAACAGTGGACAGATAGTGAAGGAAGAAGTGTTCAACAAGTATGTTGCACAGTAAGACTTTTTCAGAGTGCAGAGTAGGTCTACAATAAAGTGCTTCTCTTATAAGTTATATTGATGATAGTATAGACATTTACCTAGTTTTAAAGCTTAAATTGCTTAGTAAATAGTTTAATCTCCTTGTACCTCCCCAATCCCACAAGGCACATTCAAAACACAAGCAAAGCAGTAACTGACTGTGAAGGATTAAGTTACAATAAAAAGTTCTACATGGTAGTAAACTACTGACTAGGTTTGTAAACAGTACCATCCCATTGAATCTCAAGGTTCAGGCATTATTGAAGTGAGTTTCTGTGGAAGCAGCTTTTGAACTCCAGATTTAACAATCAAGCTGGCTTTCTTGATAATATGCTACTGTGCCTTAGTTTTTTGATGTGGAATCCCACTTTTGTCACTTGCATGAAAACATGTCACATTTGACGCATTTAAGCTTCTAGACTTCATTTGCAGTTAACAGAACTGATTACTGGCTGGTTTAGATCTATTTATTTATTTATTTAAATGCAGGTGAAGTTCACCTCTACTGTTCAACCTTACAATGAAGTTATGCTCAGTACTCTTAAAAGAAGGGTTTGGTTATGTTAAACGTAGCTGGTCTGTTTTGTGGAGGCCTTAATTTTGACTTGATAATAATTTTGACTTGATAGAAATAATTAGCTTCTGCAAGACTAAAATTGCAGGTAGGATCAAATTGAGTATTAACTTCTTCAGGTTCATTTAAGACCAACTTTCAGAAGCTTCTTTATAAAAGAAGTTACAAACAAAGTACATCACCACAAGTGATCTCCTGTATAAAATACTGAAATGGGACTAACTTCATCATGCTTCTGAAAATGTTTCACACAACTTAAAAAGCAAGTAATTCCACTAACATCAGGTAGAGCTTACAAAAACGGTCCAACTGTTTGCACAATTTATACATAGCTAAACATTGCCTTCATACCACAGAAGAAACTCTATGAGCAAAAGGCATTCTATGACTTAAAAAAAAAAATAATCACATTGAGTTCATTTTGGCTTTCATAGCTCTTGCAATGGAGCAAACAAAAACAGAAGCATCAATGCCAGAGCACCAAATTTTCCTCTTGTTTGTCATTCTAGTCTAGCGTTTTATCACCACTTGCTCATATGCTCCAGATCCTGCTCTGAAAGAAAGTTTGAAAGAAGTTAGTTCAATTCCAATTTAAATGGAAGCTAAACAGCACGTATCATAGATCAGCAAGTTTACTCTTTAAAAAAAATCCAAACAACCAACACCCTTGCCCCAAAAAATGCAACAAAAAACCCCAACCATACAGCTAGTACCAAAACAGCTAAATGTGAAGGGTAGAAAGCATGCATAATTACCATGCCACTGAGTAACCTACAGTTTAATGCATTAAAGTGTTTTGTGTTATACTACAGTCAAAATGAAGAATGATAAATAACGTTATTGAAAAAGAGGTTACTGTTGGACTTCTCTGTAGATCCTTAAACATTACTTTTTGGGTACCACTCCCACCCAGCTATATCATATGCAGCTAATACTTTTTATATATATTTATACATAAACAGATAAATGTATCTAAAAAACCAGTGATAGTCATTTTATGTTAAGATACAAGAAAAACATCTTTTGTTCATGCTGAATTGTAAACAAAACAGTCTCATCCCCCACATGACAGAGCATAGTGGGTTGTTTTACATGGCAAATTGCAGTACGATGTAAAAAATTAATAGGGCAAGTTCTGCCTTAGTATAATATTCTGCCTGGACTGTTCTGGCAACAGAATTAGGACAGATCTCTGGATGCTACTGTGGTGTGCTCTGTAACCATACATGTTATCCTAGACAAATTAGTGTGCCTAGTTTGCAAATAAGCCAATTAATTCTCTTTTAACCATCAGTATTGCTTGCTTATGTAAAATGTGTCGATTTTATAACTTTCAAAACATTATCAGCTGCCTTTATACCTAATTCCAGATGTACTTGCTGAAATACTGATGCTATGCTAATTTCTTGAGAAAGAAAAATCTTGAGAGTTACACTGGACTGCAGAATCATGGTATTAGAGCATATTCTTACCTGTTTTTAATGATTTCTCATCTGAGAAGACTAATACATTCAGGTCAAGTCATGTATCAGAGTATTTGAAGAGGGTTTAGAGAAGAAAAAATATCTCTGGTTTTAAAACAACTACAAGAAGATAATCTGAAGGAGATTATCAAAGGAGAGAGTTTAGGGCTAGTTTCAAATAATTGAAAGATGAACAAGCCATTGAAACAGGAATAGCGTAGCATATGGAAACAGAAGGAGGTGTGAGCAAAACTAAAGTGAAGAAAATTAGTCTTGTTATCAGGAAGACATAAAAGTTTAATACTGTCAAGGTAGATGTGTAAAACAGTTAAGACTTTCTTCCAGCTCCAGAGAGTAATGTAGTAAGTCTATAGAGCTAGTATTTCAAACTTGTGCCCGTTTCCTGTGTCCATACTGAAACGTTGCTCATATCTGAAAACTGGAACCGAGACTCTTCAGAATCTCTGAAAGTTACAATTCTAATGTATCTGGCTGATACATCAGTTCTATTTTGGAACTAGCCTACGTGTTTTGTTTTAAAACCCAACAATCTAGTTCTTTTGGTGATTTTAAATGATACCGAATAGAAAGATGCAAAGATCAAGAATGTATATACAGAATAATTGCTGTATAAGATGCATTTTTATTTAGTATTATCTATGGATTAGTTGTTCAGGCTACATACCTATTAGGTAGATGATGGCTTCCAAAAGAAGTGCTTCCACCAGGACCCACAAATAATCTTAAACCTTCTTCTAAAAAGCAAGGGAATTAACATATGTTAGCTTCCTTTAATGTTGCCCTAGCTAAAACTAAGTCATTTTAAATCTATCAGTTTTGTAACTGATACTTTCAGATGCAAATGTTTTAAGTAGTGAAGAACCAAACTTCACATGGTATAGGTTGGAGGAACTACCTTCATCATAGATTTGCCCCTGCTCTTTTCAGGCCTAAAGTAATTCTCTGGGAAAGTTACCCAACTCATGCAAGGGTCTTTTCAACTTCTGGGAGACAGGATGAAGCAGAAAATGTAGTGATCCATATGCACAGTCCTTATGATTACAAGCAACAGGGGCTATGAAGAGAGTGGATTTTCCTAAGACCTGTAATGTGCATCAATTTTCCCTAAGCTTCCTTACTTATCTCCATACCTTCTGCACTTGAGTCTAAACTGAAGTCTTGACTCTGGAGTATTTTTTCAACTATATCATCAGCATCAACTCTGGTAGCATCAACCCTCTTCAGCTGTGACTCCACAGAGTCTTGCTTTACAGGATGTCTGCAAAAATAAATATATTTAGAGCTTTTAGAAGTGATATAGTAAATTATGTTTTATTTCTGCTGGATAAGGCTTTCAAGTTAAGTGTACCTGCAGAGTTTTTCTGATGGTGCATCTTTAACAGATGTATCAATATTAGCTTCAGTTACTTTTGGCGCAGTCTCTTCACATGGCTCTAGAATACTTCCAATTCCTGTTGAGGTGCTACCCACCGAGGTGTTTCTCCTGTGGCAGAGTTCAGACAGACTGGATGATCTAGAGTGACATGTGCTATATCCTGTTGGGAGAGTGCAGGAGAGCCAGGTTAGGTATGTTCTTCACGGCCAAGGTCATTACTTATATTTTACCATCCTGAAAGCAGAATTCGTGTTTTGTCTTCTTACAGGCTTCAAAAGCCTCATGAATGTATGTGCATACACCAACTATGCAATTCACTTTGGATTTTGTATTCTAGCACATGCCGTTTTGGTTTTGTTCTAAATAACCTTTGCTTCCTAACTAATAATGACTTGGTGTCATAACTTCCCCTTCGGCTTTTAGAGCTAAGTCTCCATTTGCAAGTTATTTGTTTTTACACATGGAAGAGAGAAAAATCTCTTTCAGATATGTTAGTTGGACAGAACTAAGGGAAAAAGCTGTCTCACATCTGAACAGATAATTCATTGTGCTTTTAAGAGGAAACACACCTGAAACTCCTAGGAAACTCCTAGGAAAAAGCTTTCAACTTCAAACCATTTTTTTAAACATATACTTATTTTCTACAGTCTGAAACTGTGAAAATAAACAAACCCCAACAATTCATAACAAAATTGTTAACAGTTACCTGACAGTTTTGACTGCTGACTTGCATAGCTTGATGTTCTGGAATGTCCACATGCACCGAGTTCGTCTGGGACTGAGGCACTCTTTGCTGAGACATCTGCAACATGTGCAAGTCAGATACTGTTGCTAGAGCTGGCTTTATTACTTTGCCTGTAATCTTGATTAGACTCAAATGTCAGATTGTATGAGGGACTTGACACTGGTTTTCTACAAACGCTTTGGAGATTCAAGTGCTGCAAAAATACTGTGTATGTTAACAAATATGCAGTTCTTAAAAAAAAAAAATCATAATACGATTCTGTCACGAGTAAAACAGAGTACCATTGGGTTAGAAAGATTTCTATGAAATGTAGTTTTAGACTTGTCTGCACTGTTGACATTAAAGACATTACCATACTTTCTATAGTACCATAGTAGAATGGTGTGATAGGTGTTTTCCGGCTGAAAAAGTAAATGTGGTTAATATAACTTCATCTGTGTTTAAGGTGGAAACTAATAAGCTACGTAAGAACCTGAAGCTTTTAAAAAAAACATCCAACCAACCAAAAAAAATAAAAAAACCCCACCAACCCCTCCCATTTCAACCTGTAATAAACTGGTTTAATAGTATTTTTTTTCTAATAGTCTAAATTTCAGAGTAATTACTTCAATTTTAAACAATACTTAGACATTTTACCACTCAAAATTTACTCAGTTATGCATATCCCTGTGATTCATAAGTTGAAAATCAAGGGCCAAATTAAATAAATGTTCAGTCAAAATAAAAATCCAAAGCAAATCGATAAATGTGTCACAGAAAATGAAATATTTTAAATGTTAAAAAGGCAGGCTATCAGTCCAATTTCTGTTCTTTCTTTCCACTAAATAAAGTGTTATAGAAGTAAAAAAGAGATTCCACTGATGTTATCTAGGAGAGTGTGTCTCAACAAATGACCAAAGAAGGTCCCTTTGTGTGCCAACTATCAGCATCCCTTTAAGATTTGAAGTCTTTTGTACATCTTCTTGAAGCTATGAAGCGAGTTATAAAAGAATTAAATAAGAGCATTATTTTATACCTGCTATGCCCAGATGTACTACTTTTAAGTTTTCTCCACCTTTCCTGTCTTCATGCAAAGATTCTGATTCTCCGGCAATTGCTATAGACATTGCTGTGGAAGGAGGCCTGTAAGAGAAACGTGGTTAAGATTTGCTGTAGTTTTGCTGTAATCCCTCCAAATTGATCAGCACAGATTTTTCTTTTCAAGTAAACTGGTGTAATTCATACTGTGCTTCAAGTTAATAGGCTTGTAACTTTTTTCTGAAAACATGCTGCCTAGCCCCTGGTTAAAAGGAAAAAAAAAAAAAAGCTTTAAAAGCTCCTGCTATTGAGCTTAAGGACATTTTACAGAATTCATCTGCTCAGTCCTCAGTCCTTTAGGCTTCTTGGGATCCTTGGAAAGGCTTTTCCTTTTTTGATGATTGGTAGAGTGATATGTGTTTATTTTGAAGTTCTTAATTATTTTAAGTGTATGAATCACAGGATAATTTATGTGCTAATAATATATATAATTCAGTACTTCATGGAATACATGACAAGATGGCAAGTTAAAAAAAAAAACAAACCCCCAAAAAACCTCACACAACAACAGTTGGCCTACTTGGCTTGTGCACTGTGATGTACTCCTGGCTTTGTTTCATCTCGGTTACAGTACATGAGAAGATTCTGGGCTGATAACCCTCCCACTCCTAACAAAGGGGCCTATATTACCATCATGTATGACATAATTTAAATTTGGTTCAATTTTAAAAAAACTTTTAATAAAGCTTAAATGCTTGTTTCAGTTTATACCAGGACCCAAAGAGATATTTTATTCAAATGAATAAGCCTCTATGTTTGTGTTTTGCTAGTGCAAAAGAAACTAATTAGAAAATGACAAAGTGAAAGTAATCTTCTCTTGCAAACAAATACAACTAAAAATACATTTCAAGATGTTACCTACAGTGTTTTTAATGCTTTATTATTTTTGACTTTGGGAACAGACTGTTGGTCTGCATATAAATGGATATTTGTTGACATTTTTAGATTTGACATTTAGTAAGTTAGTCACTGTCTTTATGTACAGTAACATATCTCCTCTTATGTTACACTTGAAAGTAAAGAGAGAGAAAGAGAAAAAGCACTTGTAGAAATACAATGCTTGTGTGACTTAAGTGCCTAACATGCTTTTGAAAGCAAGAACTGAATGTTTTCAGGGATGTCAGCCCAGATCAAACATCAAGCCTTCTAGGCTTCTTCATAAAATATGTAGCTGATTCCAGATTGTGAAATTGTTTTAAGGTTTATTTTTCCTTCTGTGAAGGACATCTGGATTAGATAATTTTTTTGTTCTGTTTGTGTTGAAAGTATACAGTCCAGGAAATGGTTATATCATCAATTTGGAAGAAAATGCCAAGTCTGAATAATTTCAGTTAGAGATTTTTTTCCTAGGGACCCAGAAAACTATTTAGATACTAATTTCAACTCCTGTAGTACAGTACAGTAAAGAACAGAAATACATGGTTTTATTAGTATACAAGACTAATAATTAGTTAGTTGCCTTTGAGAAATAGTTTATCAGTACCAGTGATGTATTTGTTAATAGGTCTGACTCAAAAGTAAATTGAGAGGTGCTAAATAACTAGGGATACAGAAAACCTTTGCCTGATCAAATACATTCAGGTGATACCCTCTTGACTATTTATTCAGTAAACAGAAGATGAGATTTTACAGTGTTCTATTCTTATTATTGAAGGTTAGAAGAAGAGAGGAGAAAAGGCCTTCAGTGGGGCAAGGGGATGTTGAAGAGTTCCTGTGGTGAACCACCTGAGCTAAACTGGTGCAGGCAGCATTCTCGGATCTTCTTGCGAAAAATGGTAAGGATACAGCCACAGCAGTAATGCACAAAGTCTCTAGTTGCTACAGAAAACAGTTCTCAATTGTCCTAACTACACCAGAACCACCTCAAACCTGCTAAAACCTACAAATCATAAGTTACTTCATACTTGTACCTGAGACTGAGTTAGGAGATCAATGCTGCTTTTCTTGGAGCTGCAGCCTCATTTCACTTTAAACACAGTCTTTTTTACTCAATGAAGACTTCAGCATATGTTTACTGCTACAGATTAAGCCTGTATGAGAGTATTATCCTTCATCCTTGGATTATTCAGAGGGACACTGATTGCCTACATTAATCTGACAAAAAATGAGTTTAAATTCAGTTTATGAGAGTATTTTGAATAAAATAACTAACCCGTACTGAAGTAACACTGTTCTAGTGTAGCAGTTTGTAAGTAAGCAGTATATATTTACAATGGAAGATATCTGTGATCTGACATAAGGTCTGAAAGTATAAATGAAAGTTGAGAACCTACACAAAAAGTGGAGATTGATGTAACAAGGGTGAAGCTAGTAATTTTTTCCAGATTGTTTTCCTTAAGCTAATTTTTTCTTTTCAAGTTATATGTAATACTTGGAACTCTGGCTTAGATTGTTTTTGAAAGGGCTAACATGAGAACAAGCATGTTGTCTCAGACCAAAGGTCTGTCTAGCCTTGCATCCTGTTTCTGTCAGCAGCAGACAACAGATACTGAGAGAGTATGGCACACATAGTAGTGTTATCTCAAGAGTATTCTTCCAGCATCTCCTTATCTGTAAGTTAGGTATTTCTTGAGCCTCATATGATGTTTTATACTTAATAGCCCTCAATAATTCTTCATTTGGGAATTTGTCTTAATTATTCCTTGACCTTTTCATATTCACAATGTGTAGTAGCAGGGAGTTCCACAGCTTAATCACATGCTGTGGGAAGAAAATACGTCCTCTCCTTTTGATTCGATCTCCTACTAGTTTCAGTATAACAATGTGGTCAATGAAGTGAACTGAAGAAAAATTTCAGTTAAACTAGAACTTAAGGGATCAAATTTATTTTGAAGGAATTATTTCATCAACCCCTCCCCCAAACATCTTGTGACAAGTAAAATACAACTAAGTTGGTTTAAACCTAATCTAGACAAAATTGCCATCTACTGTCATGTAGAATTAGAAAAGATTGACATTAAACTGAAAAGCACATACACTTAGAACAACC
The DNA here is from genome assembly GCF_000690535.1 of Cariama cristata. Classification (NCBI taxonomy): domain Eukaryota; kingdom Metazoa; phylum Chordata; class Aves; order Cariamiformes; family Cariamidae; genus Cariama; species Cariama cristata. The sequence continues at coordinate 23,195 of NW_009614985.1, forward strand.
CAGTCTACCAGCACTCTGAATTACAGAAAAACAGTGATATTAAGAATCTTGGCAAGTATTGAGGTATTTTCTACACTGCATTCATGGAAGCAGATTCTATACATATCTCTAAGCCTATCCTTAAAGTGAATGGCTTTCAGGTTATCATAAGAGATATTTTATAATATAAATCACATGTGAGAGTTCTTCACTTCTTACTGATCAGAATAATTAAGTCATGGTTAGTAAGATAGTGGTGGTCTCTGGAAATAGGAAGCTTGCCAATTACACCATTTCAGTTTATTTATCCACTAAGCCTGGATGCCTCATAACAATATGGTTTATTAGTCTAGAAAAAACGCAACAATTTCATCTTACTCATGACTAGGTTTTCCCTAGCATGTGTGATTTTTCTGTTTTGTGATTAGTTATGGAAGCTAACACACTCTAGCAAAACTATTACATTTCCTTAACTACAGATTAAGGACAATGAGGCCAAAGGATCCTGAATATATAGCAGTGTGTTTTCTTAGCTACATCCCCTCTCAGATGTTACCTCTTGCATCTTTTACTAAATTGCATAATGTCTTTGCTAACTAAATATCTGTAAGTGCTTTCTCTTGTAACAAGTCATATCACACTTCTGTTTTGTTTTTTTTTAAATGAATCTTTTAAAATCATCTGAGACTTGTGAATAAAAGGTATAACAGCACATTTTCCAAACACAAGTATTAGTCAGATCATCCATACCAAGTATATTTAGATAAGCTTGCTGCAGGAACAGTTTCCCTTAAGTGTTTCTTTGATTATTTTTTTTTCTTAATTACAGATGTACAGGCTAGTATTCTTTGCTTGAAAATATACTAAGTATTTAACAGCAAGGAGAACTATGATACTTCTACTGGTATTTTTACCATGTTAGCCATTACCCAGCTACCATCCCATTTGTTTGTGCCTTTTTTTTTTTACTTTAAAAGATTGTTGCCAGATTGGAGAGATTTATAAACGCAACTTAGAAGTGTAATTCTGAGCATGAAATGTATGACCGAAATACTGTCCCACACGGATTTTTTATAAACTTACATTTTAAAGCATGGGTCTCCAGACATTAGTTGCATGTTGATCAAAACCTACAGATTAAGAAAACAAAACCCACTGTAAGAAAAAAAACGGAATTGGTCTGTGTTACATGGTCATGTCACTAAGTTATACTTGCCACAAATCTTACATTTAAGTAAAATAAAATTGCATAATCACATATGCAAATAAACACACTTATACAAAAAAATACATCTTTTTTTCTTAGTACACATGCAAACAACACAAAATAGCATTTAAAGTAAGAGAGTTGCACATATAAGATTCTGCAAAAGGTATATAGATCAAGAAGAATCTTAGAATCATTAATAGTTAAGATGGCTTCAAGGGAAAAAATAAATAGACAGAAAATCTAAAAGATTAATGAGCAATCAGAATATTGTTTAAAACAGTGGGTGCTGAACTATGTTCTTTGCTGAGACTATTTAGCAGACTGCTAGCATACAAGAACTGGTTGTGCTAACATCAGAGATAAAGTAAAAGCACAAAAGGTAAATAACACCATAGGACAACAATGCATTAGGAAGGCTTGTTGGCTTTGCCAAAGCCATCAATTAAAAGTTTTCTGGACAAAGTCTATGACTGTTTCGAAATCAGAAAGTGCATGCTTAAACGGCATACTCAGTAGTATGAGAAATTAAACCTAGTGTCTTGGTAGGAAAAGAATTTTTTGTAACATTCTGTATGTAATTATTTTCAGGTTTATGGAGCTTACTCAATTTTTTTAAACTCCTTGGAATAATGGGAGAGAATGGCAGGGTGGGTTTCTTGCAACAATGCTCACTGGTTGTTAAATTGGTTACTAACAAATAGAAAAGGGAAAGTTCAGGAGTCTTGGAGGTGTTGGAGCTGGCTAATACATAAGCCAATTAAGAGATTCACTCTTAGAAGGCTGCACAGGAAGTTGCCCAGTGTTAAAGATACAATTGCTACATTTATATGAATGTATCAACTTTTTAATTACTCTTCCCTATTCCATTATTCAATTCCTCTTAGAGTAAGAATACTTTTTGAAAGCTTTTCTTTTACAGCTATCCAGCTCCATTTCAAAGAGTAGGACAAATTGTATTTTGACTGCATAGATTTTAAGGATTCTCTCAAAACAACACTGATGTTTTTACTTTAAATAGTTTTCCTTCTGGAAAGAGGTTCAGCAAGTATGTTTTAAATTTCATTAAGTGCTTAATAATACCACTTAGTTCTCTGCTTTATTAGTTTAAGTATGATAAAGGAAACAAATTACTTTGAGAATGGAGTTATCCTGTCTTGTATTTTTGGTGTCATAACCTTCCAATAAACAGCGACGAGTGGTATTTCCTGATCCAGCAAACTCTGCTAGATTTAGATCTGCAAATCCCAGCTGTTAAGAGAAAATTACTAAGTTAACAGTAAGCATATTACTAAATGAAGGTACTTGCTACATGCGCAGTATTGAGTGCCACTCAACAGCAGCTTCTCTCAAATACGAGTAAGAGGATGGCCATTAAAGGGAGTGGCCCAAGGCAAAAAGCAGAAAAACTGAGTGTCAAATTCTGCACAGTTCTATTTTCAGTTAAAAATTAAAGTCTCAAGAAGGAAAAAGAACAAGGAGAGTTTTCTTTATTTTTGAAAGTAGACACATGCAGAAGGGTTTACGTTTATCAACCCTTTCAACATACGAAATTGAAAGAAAAAAACATTCTGGTGGTATAATATTATTATATACTTCTTAAACACACTGATCAAGAGTTCCAACACTGCTGTGTAACTATAATGCACATAATGAAATCATAGATATTAGAGTACTATTCTGGAATTACTTTAAAAGGGCATAAAATGACAAGAAAGAAAAGCTAATTTGCAGGCAAAATTAGATGTGTCTCAATTTACCTTTGCATATGCCTTTCCTCCTTTTAACTCCTAGAAAAAAAGACATGCCATTAAGCCATTAAAGATACTGACTGGATTTTGTGTTGGTTTTTTGAAAAGCAAATAGTAATCTTCATTTTAAAACAGCTCAACACACATTTGGTGGGCTGTACTGCTGACATTTAGAACTTAGTATTAATAATATCCTCCGTGCAGGCCAGCAGAAGACTGTCATCTTGCAGAGACGGGGAAGAGTGAGTGCCTGATGCCAACCAGAATTTGACTCTTGCAAAGTAAAGCCCAAAAGGTAGGACATGCTGCATACAAAATTCTGATACCTAGCACAGTTCAAGTCTTGTAAGTTTACTGCTGCTCGCTAGATCTATCAAGGGCTAACTTTATAAAGGCTGATGCATGATTCCTTTGCTGTCCTGCTAGAATAAGTGTTCTTTTCAATAAGAACGTTAAAAAAAATTAATTAGTCAAATGAAGGTAATTAATAAGATTACTATGAAATTTTGACTGGAAGAATACTTCATGTAGTTGCAGGTAAAATTTGCTTTATGAAGTTTATCAGACATTTAAAAATTAAATCAAAACAAGTGAAGAAAGAGCAGGGAAAAAAAGAGGAGGGAAAATGAGCTACTTACCTTCCGTACAGACACCCTGCAAATGCAAGTATCTAGAATCCCTGTTGTGGCACTGGCACTGATTTTACACATAAATAAGAACTTTTTCTTCCAGCGGACACAATTTGCCTGTACTACCTCCCTGCAAATAGAGAACATATGCCTAGTATTAGTTGCATATCCATTCAGGATCAGAAAATGCAATAGGACAGCTCAAGAACACTGGTTCCACCGTTTGTAGACTGGTCACTTCATGCAAAATCTGTTCCAAGGCCTGAATAATTATCCTTCGTTCTCCCGTTTCTGTAGCAAGACTAATAACTGTTTCAATGTGCTCAAGATACCATCTTTGACAAGTAGTTTTTCCATACAGAGAGAGGGAGCATCATACAAGCAGAACTAGGTAAATTTGAGGCCTGGAAAAGTACAAAGAAGAGGATGTACAATAGCCAGCTACAAAGTAATGCACTTCAGGCAAAGAGGAATTTTAGCTACATACTGGGAGCTTGCCATTTGAGAGCAAAATAAATCGACTAATATCTGAGTGGATTTGTTCATCACAGAAGGACTACAACCTGACAGTATGATGCAGCTGAGAAAAAAGGCAAAATGTAGGATGCTTTCAGCTATATTAATGTCATTATATAAGGCTCAAACAGAACACATTATTATGTTTGGGTAACTCTGGTTGAGCAAGGACAGACTCCAAAATGAAGAAGTACAGGGAGGACAACTAGAAAACTTCTGTATCTTATAAGAAGAAATCACATGTAATAAAAATACACTAGTGATTCAAACACTTTAGAGACCAAATAAATTTAAGTCAAATGAAAAGTGACTAGGACCAAAATAAGGCAAAATCAAATACCCATTTAAAACTGAAAATTACAAAGTGTCAAACCACAGAGCAAGTTTCTAGAACAGCCTTCAAATAAGAGAAGCAGGAGCAAAAAAATCTTACTGTATTTAAAGACAAGGTTGGCCAGTTTGTCAATAACAGGGGACATAAGGACTATGATTCTGAGAGACCTGCCTCAATGATCAAAAGCTCTTTTCTAGTCCCGCATTTCTAAACTGAGAAGTCGGAACTGTGGAGAAACCGTGATAATTTCTTCTACCACTCTAATCATTCAGGTACAGTCTCCACATGTTAAAGCAGCATTTGTCCTTCTCTTTCTCTTTCATTTTTCTAATACATCCATTCCTATGTTTTATATTAACTTCTTACAGCAGCTTATTATTGAAGATCCAGTTTGACATCTTTAACGGAGGTAGAATTCTATGGTTCCACATAAGCTGGAGTCAGAGTTTATCACACCTAAGGAGAAATGATGAATCGCAAGGCTCACACAAAGCTCTGATTTGCTGTGCTGGTGAGACTGTCAGCTACAGCGCTCACTGGCACCGTGACTTCCTAAGGTAGGAATAAACTAGCCTGCCTAAAATGAGTCAGTGTAATGACCACAACAGACTAACAGCTTCTGATGATACAACACTGAGTCATATTCAAGCGTGTGACCTAAAAGGAACAGTCTTTGTACACCACAATCTACCTTTTATCTGTTATGTTTTACATTGTAAACTTCCCTGTGCTTTAGAAAAAAATCCCAAACTGCCAAGATACAAGTTCTTTAAATCCAAAGTAGAACCAGAATTCAAAAAAGGAAAATTACAAATAGTTACATCCTCTACTGGAAACAGGCTCAGGCAAGAAGTCATCAAGTAAAATACCACCTTAAAGGGATATTTGATAACTGCTAACATTTGTTGCACTTAGAAGGCCTAGGAATAACTTTTGTAGCACTTATGTGATAGTTCCTCTACCCTCAGGTAAAGAAAATAGTCAACAAGATGTCCACTATCAAGCAGAACACAGCTATCCAAGTGCATGGGTATCTGGGGTCTGCATATTTGCAGGTTTCATACGCTGTGCTTAAAGATAATGCAACTCCTGAGAACACTGTTTTTCTGCAGATGACAGTGGTCCAGCCTTACTCAAAGTAACTTAGAAATGAAATCTCCAGAATTGATTTTCTTTAAGTTCTTTTTTTTTTTCCTAAGTAACATTTTGAGCTTATCCTAAAAATGAATAAATAAAAGGCCCTCTTCTCTCTTAAAAACACCACCACATCAAAGACACTTTTACCACAAGCAGGGAAAAAGGAGGAAAACCTTTTTCATGAGCTGTCTAGCTACAAATTTTTGCTTTAGATAGAGAAGGGGTATTTATCTTACTGTCTTAATTCATTAAATTCACTGTAGTCCTCTGATCCTTCTGTCAACAGTTCTATCAGAATAGATTGAGAATGCTAGAAACTTATGAAACCATACCAATATCCTCTTGTGAGCACCAGGAGCAACAGGCCTCCATTGATACTGAAAGACAATAGACTTTCTTATGGCCTCAACCCTGCTGGTAGTTACCCTAACTTTTCAGAGCTTGTTAGACTAAAAAGACTGAGCGGGAAGGTGGACTTGAATGCAGATTAACCAAACGATATGGTTGGTCAAGATTTTCTTTCACTAAAACCATCACATTTTGGCACAATGGTAGTATTCTTCCCCCAAAAAAACCCAAACACATAGACGCAAAAAATCCTAGAATCAGGTTTTATGTCTAGTTTCAGCACAGAGTAAGAATCTTAATTTTAACACACCACGATAATTAAAAAAACTCTACAATAAGAGGATAATTAAAAAAGCTGTTCCCTTAACAAAGTGATTGTTGTAGCTGTCTGTCTGTTTTACTAATTTAAAAAAAAATTACTGAAATTGAATCTTACCAGAAATATCTAATCAAAACTAAAATGCATGCAATTATACAAACCTTTATTAAGTTTCAAAAAGCAAGAATTCTTAACAATCCTTTGACTTAACCTCCTCCTGCATTCAATCTCTAGTTTCAGATCAAGGCATATCAGCTATGGCCATAAAGCCACAGGGAACCTGCATTTGCACATTACTATGCATCCAATAATATCTGCAAAACAATTCCAGCCTCGAGCTTCCTTTTGAAAACTAGAAGCAATGTTGATTTTCTGCTATTCATTATAAGGCTATAAAACAACGCTACAAGACTGAAAGTGTTCACTTGTCATCCATAAAGGTCAGAAAATCCCTTCTCATAGCATCTGTTCATCATACAAGTAGGACAGTTATCACTGGTACCAGGGAACCACTGGGACTACCAATAAGAGAATAAGTTTTCCTCCTATCCATCATTTTGCTAAGTTCCTGTAGTGTTTTCTACATCCGTAATATTTCCAGTTATTAAGTAATAATACTTTTTCCTACAAAAAATGTTTCTGTAAACTCATAAGGTCAAAATAATGTGCCAAAAATCTTTGTACAACTCAGTATTATGGTTCAGGTTATATTTCTGCTTCTCAGGACAGCTTTCTACTTCTATAGCAAACTACAGTCAAAACAGCTTTACGCTGGCAGTTATATACTATTCCAGACATCACTAACATTACAGTAAAAGATAATTTAGTGAAAATTAAATGTATTTTTGCCTGTAAATACAAGATAAATGTAAGTAACATCTGCTTGAGAAATGTGTCTTTAAAACCTTTAAGGATTTTGAATTTATTTCAACATACCAATACTGCTATATGTATATCACTACTCAAGCAAAGAAGGTAGCACAAAAACACTACGCTTTTGGAAGACTCAATCCACTCATATCACAGGTCAGGATTTATTCAGGCAAATAATTTAATAAACATTAAATAGGATGATCAGGTTTTTAAGTTCTCTTACAAACAAGAAAGTAAAAGTTACAGTAAAAAGGCCTCAGTTATAGATACTGATAAAAATAAAATCAAGTAAAACCAGAAATACTCCTTCCTCCTCACAAGGACGTATCATTAGTTTCTTTCACTGGCACATTGTTTTAAAAAACAAGATATTTGAAACATTTCTACACAAGCTGCAAAAAAACCCCAACCAACTGCTCCCCTCCCCCCGAACAGTTCTTCTAATTCCATTATATAAACTAAAATCTGACATATTTTAATGAAGGTAATTTTTGTGTAAAGAAAAGCACCAGCATGTTATTCACCTCATGCTGAAAAAAACAGCAACTAATCAGAACATTTAACTTTAAACAGTAATATCTAAGTTATCAGATTCTTAGTTCAAATGCAATGCCTTCAGAAAATAAACAGTTATATTGATTGGTTACTATGGAAATGAACCCAGATAACTTCTTGGCAACTGTGCCTATGCTACAGGGCATGCTGGAGAAAGCTTTCCATTATGAGTCAGTTTCCTATGAGCCTCACAGTCACTTTACAACACGCAAAGCAAAAACAGTTGTTTTATGAATCAAAATATATCTTAGTTACTAAGATGCATTCAAATACACACTAAGTTGTAGTGCTTTGGTGTAACTTCATGAGTGCTGTCAGTAATACCTAACCAAGAATAAATATAATACATATTTTAAGATAAATTGATTCCAAAGTATAGATTAAGTTACTATCAGTTTAACAAATTATTTTTTCTTCAGAGAGACAATTTCACATTGACTACATTTCAAATGCAAGATTTCAGCTGTAGACAAGTCTTTTTCTGTATGTATTTTATGTACTGTACACAATTGCCATTTAGAATGGTGAATAAAAACAAAAGAGAAAATCAACAAGAAAACTAACACAAAAGAAACAACAAATCGTAATCCAGTCAACTCGTCATGCTAGTTTATTAACAAGTGATGGGCTCTTTTTTTCTTTTTAAGTGTCTATTACCAGCAGATTGTTTGTTCATTTCCACAGGAATAAAGGATAGGAATAATGGCTTGTTTCAGTAAATAGCTACAAATGCAAAAATAAATCACTTAAGGACGTTAAGTGTCATGGGAAAAATCCCTTCTTGCCAAATGGAAAAACCTTAGCAGGAGAGGCTTAGAAATAAAGAAGCCAAAACTCCTTGTGGACATTTACCAAAATACTGTATTCCATTAATTAGAAAACTCTTTATTCAAATTTTTATCTGAATTATTCTAGACAGTCAATTGTAACATTTAGCCACATGGGGATGATTATGTTAAATGGATTGTTTTTCTAGTGCAGTTATTTTAGAATCATTGGTCACCAAAGAAACAAAAAATTAGGAGTATTTGTTTTCAGTTTTAAGATGCCATTCAGTCTTTATATCAGAATACTTCCACATGAAACTACTTCTAGAAATACTTTTGGAAGCAATTGGGTCAGTACGCTTCTTTATGTTAAGGAAAGGAGTTTTTGCTTAGACATCCTACAGCTTTTGGACAGAACATGAGTTACCTACTCACTATAAATACCTTGAAAAAACCAGCATTTTCACTCCATGAGGTAAATGGTAATATTATTGTTATAATTATTATTTTTTAAAGCTGGTAGTTTGATGGGAAGGTTGCTTTGGACTTCCAAGAATTGTTGAGGCCAGGTTCTTAGAGTCCAAAGTACAGTCAATAAAATGCCTTTTGAAGAGTTATCCCTAAGTGAGTGCAACTTTTCCAACATTGCCTAAATTTTGCTTGCTTCTTTTAGGGGAAAATATATCATGTTGATGAGACAGCCTGAGCGAAGAGAGGCTGCTGCAGCTCCACTCCCCAGATCCAACCAGTAGTGAGGCTAAAGATGTATTCCTGGTAAGCACCCCACACACCACACGTGCACAGCTGCCCACACAGATCACAGACAAGCAGAGCACTTGCAGAGACAGCCAGCACCAACAGCCTCATCCCACTCCCCTCTGGCTGAACAGGACAGAGGTCTGCTAGCAAGGCCCGTATATATATGTGGCTCCCAGGCTACATCACCTGCTCAACAGCTACTCCAGCCTGATCCCTGATAGCATTTACATACTCACACACCTGCACTTGGTCCAGGTGCTGGCACCATGGGCACACAGCTCTCTGACTCCTGGTCCCACCCCAGCAGCTGGCACTTGGTTTCACTCATCTAGCCTCGCCAGTTGCTGGCACCCAGGCACATGGGTGTTCTGGCCCACGATCCCAGACCAGTTGCTGGCACCAAGACTCTCACGCGCTTCACTTGCTGGCACAACGGACACACAGACCTCTGTGACCCACAGTCCCGTAGCTGGCACTGAAGTCCACTCACTCAGGTCTCTCCTGTTGCTGGCGCCACAGACACCCGGGCCCTCTGACACAGTCTTGACTTCGGTTGCTGGCACTCAGGCCTCCCCCAGCCACACTGAACAGTCGTTCACCCAGGAATGAGTTAGAATGTAGTTTAATATGAAGATACAATAAGCTGCACTGATCAGAAATAGGGCATGGCCAGACAAACATACCAACCAGCAATCTATTTATACCTAACTGGCCATTTTATCTCCTTACCTCTCCCTTTTCCCCACACTTGTTCCTCCCCAAATCACCTAAATTAATCTCTTCCTCCACCTTTAGTTCCTCTACTAAACATCCTATAATAAGCCTGTCCCCCTGCATCCCATAACCTGTCTCATAGCACTGTGCAGCAACTCCTCTCAGTCCAAAAGGTGCTTTAGCTTTAGCTCAACATGATGGATTTCCTGCCTGGACAACAGGGCTGAGGCTTTCCTGGGACAGCCCTGGGAGGGGCCCAGACAGGATGTCCCCTTGTCCAAGTCCATAATTTCAGTTCCCCACCTGCCTCTGTGTCCCTGCATTGTCCAGATGGGCCTTTGATGGGCTGATGGATTCTGTGACAGGCCTGGGAATAGCTGGGGCAGGGTGTTATTTTAGCTCCTCCACTCTACCCTGCTTTTGTTTCCTATGCTCATTTGTGGGTGTGCATATGAACTTTTGTCACCTGATCTAACAACTTCCTTTGATCAGCCCTTGGCTGGATAAACTTTATACAGTTGATTAGCTCTGATCCCACCTTGTGTATCTCCATGTTGAAAGCATTCAGAAAACAACCATGACACCTCAAACACAAAATTTCAGTGTTCCTGTAAAAAAAAATTTAAACAATTTTATATATATATATATATATATACACACTTTATTATGTATATAAAACCAAACATCTTTCTTCTGCAGAATGCCAGAGCACATAACAAAGAATGCCAATGTCATGATCCCACCTTACAGAGACAAGAATTAAGTTCTGATACAAATACAGTATTTAGTAGACTGGAGTAACAGAGTTATTTTTAGTGTAGGAAATAATCTTTTAAAATGGGAACAACATCCCATTCTTCTAGATATTTCTGCATATGAACTTTTGTCACCTGATCTAACAACTTCCTTTGATCAGCCCTTGGCTGGATAAACTTTATACAGTTGATTAGCTCTGATCCCACCTTACAGAGACAAGAATTAAGGCACTAGCCCATAATCTAACAGTTTATCAGCCACACTTTCAGTGCCCTCAGTGGTTCAGGTACTTTACAGCAAGATTTGACCTTTCCTAGGCTATCTTTAACATTAGGAAGGTATTGTTGGATATAGAGTTTACATTTATACTATGGAACACATAATGGTTTGGCATGCAAGAGAACACTCTCTTGCACCTCTTATACCCTAAATCTACTTCCATTTAAAATTTGTGCAGTCTCAGTTGAGGGAAAGATATAGGTATAGAGTAATAGAGTGGCTGTCTCATCAGTCCACTTTCAAGCAAAACACTGTGCACTACCACTCAGTCTCCCAGGATCTGCCAAGTAGCTCGGTATTTGTAAAGCACTAAGAACCTCAAAAGAAAACTACTCATATTACACTATTTTAGTCTTTTCGTTTGGTTTAGATCCACACAGCTGAAGTGTCAAACAAGATGGTTTACTCATGTATTTTTTTTAATATCTCTACTGTACACACAAACAAAAATATAAACAAGATCACCCAACAGGAGATCCTTCACTTTCAAATGAAACTAAAATCCTTACTGCTAAGTTGATAATGGAAGTAAAACCAAACACAAATAGACAAATAGGAAATTAACACAGGTATTTTAAAGCAAATAAAAAGAGATCTAGCACCAGCACCAGTTTTATTCAAATGTATTCTATGCATCTAATACATGTAACTTAATACACATAACATACATGCTGCCCATGCATGTACCAATTCCAAATTCATCATCTTTAAAGAACATTGAGCTACAAAGGAGCAAAAAAACATTCAACTTTTCAAATAGCAAGCTATACTTTAAACAGATTGCTAGATTTAGTCTTCATATATGAAAGATGCATCTCTTGAAGTTAGAGCTCAGAGCATGATGTCCAAAGTATACACTGTAGTAATAAACTTATGCAAAGCTTCAATTTATTTCTTATATTCAGGAAGAAATACAGTTTACTTTTCCTTTAACATTCTGTGTTTCCTCCATGCCTGAGGCATATAAGACGACACATTCTTTCCAACAAAAACATTTATTCCTAAGCATTGCAAAAACACTGAACAAAACCAGTCATTTACAAACAGAGCTTCAATGTTTCACAAATTTCAGCACTAAGCAAACCAGCAAACAGCTGGCTCTGCAGGAAGAGCTCCACAGGTTTACAGTGCACAACTCCCCAGTTAATTTGCTGTTAGTACGCACAAAACTAACAAAGCAATCATTTTCTATTCCACTCATAATAAACAGGATAAAACTTTAACTAGCAACATTTCATGTCAAGTATTTCTTATAAAATACATATAAACTGATCATCCCATGGAAACAGAGCCACTTGGGAATACTTTTACTTAGGGAAAACTGCTGGTTACAGGCAAATGCAGAGACCTAAAAGAGAGTTAGCACTGTGAAGGGCAAACTGCATTAGCAAGGCTGTAGCCAGCAGTTCAAAGGAAGTGATTATTCCCTCTGTTGAACATTTGTGAGGCTCTGTCTGCAGCACTGCGTCCATTTTTGGGGCCCTCTCAGTAGAAGACACTGAAAAACTGAAGCAAGTCCAGTGGGTGTGAGATGAGGGTCTGGAGTCAGGGATGAGGGGGATGAAGCACCTGATGCCAGAGAAGTTGAGAACATGGGATTTTTACAATCTGAAGAAGAGGTGAAGGAAGATCTAATTGCTATCTTCAGCCATCTCTATTGAGTTAGAAGATAGAGCCAAATGTTTCTTAGTGGGGAGCGGAGAAAGGAAGAGAGGCAATAACAAGAGAAATTCCAATAAAATAAGGGAAAAAAATGTTCACAATAAAAGTGGTGAAGCAGACGAGCAGGTTGTCTACAAAGACTGGAATCCCCATTCTTACAGATTTTCTAAAGTTGTCAGAACGAAGCTCTGAGCTTGCTGATCTAACAGAAATTAGTCTTGCTTTGCACAGGAAGTTGGACTATATGATCTCTAGCACTCCCTGTCAACCTAAATTATTCCATGAACAGAAATAGTCCTTAAAATATAAAGGCAATCAAGTGCTATGGTGCTTGCAAATAGCAAGTTTATGACAGCAAAATACTGTGCTCCATGTACTGTGCTGGGGTGGGGGGAAAAAAAAAAAAAACCAACAACATCACCAGCTCTTTTAAACCGAAGTGCCTATTCTCCTGCACAAGCCAGACACATTAAGCATAAAAGCTTTCCCCCCCGCCAGCCCCTTCCTCTTTAACTGATGCCTGCCATGCACCTTTTTTCAGGAACTTTTTCCTGAAAAGCTAGCTGTTGCTGTTATCTCTTACCAGTACTTAAGAGTAACAAAAGTCTCAGAAGAATGAGCCCTTTTCATATCTACAATAACCAGTTACATCTCATGCAAAAGGCAGTCTGTACAAACATTTTCTTATCTCCTACTGTAGCCCAAAGATGACCATCTCCAGATGTAATTTTATTTTCTTTTCTCCTTTGATTGATTCTTTGATTTTCCTCCAATCTATTTCAGACATTTGATTTCTTCAGCCCTCTTATTTCCACACTGTTACTCTTCCACCTTTATACATGAACTCTCCCACTAATATTTTAGCCTTAGTTTCTTCCCCTTCAGCCCTGTCCAGAATATCCACACCAATCCTTGTACATCACATTACCTTTCTCAAGCATATTCTCTACATCTGTTGACTAAAAGCATTTTATCGTAACTATTAATGAAAGGCTGAAGAGGTACAAAGAAAGTACATTTTAAAAAAGAAAGCTGTAATTTTCATAGAGAACTTCCCCTTCTTACCTCTTCCTCTCTACAGGGAAGGACAGGGCCTGGAAGCTGCCCAAACAGCAGTCTCTTCACAACTGAGAAAACACAGCGGACATTTGGGAATCTGAAAAGAGCAGCTACAAAATCGCAAGCCAGGATTTTTATCCCACCACCAATTTGTCTCACTGCACTTGCAAACTTACTCTGTTTCCGTGTATCGAACTGCAAATCAGGTTACAGCTGAAAAAAACTATTAGAAGTAGCATTATCCATTACCAACTCTGAAGACTGTCAACAGGATTCATACATCATGCAGGAAGATTAGAGTGATAGGGACAGCAATTCCTTGTGACAGGTATGTTTTTCTAACAAATACTTTTGTTTACAAACAGAAAGTTGTTTAAGCTGTGTTTCTATGGGGGGAAATTTTCCCTTTCAAATGCAATAGTGGCAACAAGGAAAACAATGTTTAAAAAGCAATTTGAAGAGTCCAGTGAGGCAGAAAATGTACTTGCTGCAGTCACAAAACCCAGATGTAGTTTTAGGCAGTCGAGAAGGAGGTAGCCAAGCATCACTAGAAGGAAGAAGTACTTATTATCTGGAAGACAAGAAATCAATTACTACAGAAGACAACTACATACTCTAGCCTGTATCTATTAGGAATAAGAATATATTCCATGCAAATAATGCAAGATCTCTGAGACTGCCTCTCTAAGGGCTAAAGAGTGTGCTGTACATATAAAAGAACTTCCCTGGAATCTGTTGGAGAATAAGATGTTTTGATGAAAAAGTTATAGTTCTCAGCTGCCCCTAATCTCCGTCTGTCACACAGATACCAATCATAATCGGCTTCATAGTTTTGAATGTTGTTTTATAAAAGAATGAAGAGAGCAACATCAGCAGTCTAAAGTGTCAGAAATCAGATTTCCAAGGCAGGGGAATATGACAAAACTGAAGACTGCGATCATAAGAACACACCAACCAAGATGACCTTTCCTTGAGTGGGGTGTGGGTGGAAATCAAGCTAAAAATGCAACTACCAGACCTACAGCTACTGTAGCCTAAATCTATACAGTACAGTGTTGAAAGTACACCCTCAAGAAACAAGATCTTTTACTTTCCAAACCTTCTTTGATTTCTTCATGTCCCATCTGTTCTTTTCCTGGAAATTGAGCAACAACTCAGTCTATGAGCAGTTATCTACTCTAGGGGCCCGTCCATTATTTCTTCAGCCTATTAAACTGAGGGCAGTTGGAGACAGCCTATACTTTCAATATACTTATGTCTGCATTAGACTGGGCCTTGAATAAATATGCTGAGTATTTAGTCAAGTCTATGCCTTAAAATAGTATTTTTCTGTTCAAAATATATTCATAGCCATAATTTCTGCCCTGGAATAATCTTCTGTCCCTTCATGGTGCAATAGACATTATGTGCACAATATTTTATGACCAAGCAATGTATAGATACACAGCATCCTGGAATCTGCACAAGTATCCTGTATTAATGTGTCCAATTTCAAAGAGTGGTATCTATTATTATTGGCCCAGGGAAAGACAGAAATGTAGAAAGATGCCTTTCCACATAGGAAGCCAGGCCTAAGCTAGAAAGTTTTCTAAATGAAAATGAGGTTTGCTAGCATAACACTGCATACACCCACAGTCTATTTGCTGAAAATCCACCCTTTGTTATAAAATCTAAAAATACTACTGTAAAGATCCAGAAGTCATATTAGAAAACAATTTTAAAAAGGGGCAGGCAGGAATTACACTGTATGGTTGATTGGCAGTTTACTAAAACAACCAAAACTTCCCCCCTCCCACAACTCCCTTCAAGGTTCTCCATGTTGTAGAGTCAAAGCTTATAACCTGTTCATTCTCCCTAAAATTCCAGGGTCCTGTTCTTGCACACTCAAACATTCCCCCTCCAATTAAAACACTGCTCCTACTTGGCTGTTCAATGTCCTTTGATGAAAAATATTATTTTACAGTACCAAATTACTTTTAAAAGTTGAATATTTGTCAATTAATTAAGCATTTTAGCATTATAATACAGAATTTTCTTTTTCTACAGTAAATACAAATATGCATAGGGAAGTTTCAAATAGAAGTTTCCAAATTGGAGTTCTAAAAACTACAAGCACAAAACCCCACAGTGGTGTGTAAACAATTAATATGGTTGCTATTTATACACAAACCAGATCACTATGTACTGCACTGTACACGCTGCTTTTATCTGGTCACAGAATTTCTGTACACTTCAGGCACACATCTGTGTCAGCCAGAAAAGTAGCTGGACTCTTGACAAGTCCCCAATAACATGGACCATATCTTCATAACATATTTCTTACATCTCTCTTTCTCGGTAAAGATCTGAGAAGTGAAAAAATATTTTTCAGTAGCTTAAACTTTTATCTGTCTTCTTTGTCCCACTTCAGTGTTCAGAGGGATGATGCCGGTATCACATTGCTTGCAGTATCAGGGCTTTAATCATTCATACAGTATGATCCACGCAGGGCTGAAAAGATGACTGCATTACAACTCACTACATATAGGCCTTTATTCCAATGCTGCCAGCCTGGGGTTTTTTTGACATTTGTTTCTCAAGGAATAAGCTTCAGAAAGAAAATGTTAATAATGTCAGGCTGGTTTATAGCCTGTTGATACAACTGGGGTTTTTTTTATTATTTTGGGTTTTTTGAGGGGTAGGGTTTAAGGCAAGAGGCAGCGGCATATTGGTTTGTATCAGTGCCAACTTGAGAACTTAATTCCCAATAACTTATCCCCCAAAAATTAGTTTACTAGACCTCAATCAGTAACAAAAAGAAAAGCTATTAAGAAGATACGGTCAGTTTTCCCCTGTATTATACACTATTTCAAATGAGCTCGTATATTACTTTCTGAAACACAGTGGAGTTGTTCAAATTTCTTTTATAATGCTACAAAGATCACTACTTTAAGGATACGACTGCCAGTTCACAGTGAAACTAATAAATGCATACAACTAGAAGATGATGGCCATTGAAAAAAGTTCGCAACTGACAGGTTTTGAAATGCTGCCACTCTGACTTTAACTTAATTTCTTCCTTATTTATTCAGACCTTTGCTGAATCACCACTGTGAAAATCTGTCTGTTAATTCTAAAGCCAAGAGCAAAGGCACTCCCTAAATTGGCACCGAAGGATCACTGCAGAAGAATTCTTTACCTTCCTACCAGCATACCTCAACACTTCTCAGTCTAAAAAAAACAGTTAGGCTCACAGGGACTTGGATATACCAGCATACGTTTCACTGCTGTTCTTATTTTGAAGCCCTACGCCCAGAAAAAGAAAACGGAAGAATTTCAAAGCTTGATTCCAACACAATACTTCAACACAATTTTTTACATTGTCACACTTCCACTGACACTTCCTATGTACACACACTACCTCCTTTCATGCATAGTTTACTCTAATACAGTGTTCACATTCATAAAGATATGGATATATGCTTTGAAGATTGTCATTGTAGCATCATAAACAGGCAAGGCAAAAAAGGCTAAGATCAGATAGTGTATAAAAAACATCTGCTCAGCTGAAATCAACTCCTTTAAAATAGAGATACTGTCCAGACGATGTAGGTCGGCCTGTGAAAATGACTTCAAGGCAGTAAGTGCTGCATTACGACAGTAATGGCACATTAGTGCCTAAAATCATGATTATCATCTATTACTCATGAATAAGTCACTAAAGAAAAATGCTGAAGAAAAAAGAGACATATGAAATGAGAACAGAACACTGAGTTGAAGACCCTCCAACCATACAGAAGAAAAATGAGTCTTCAATTATACATGCTAGTATAACAGAATGGTTAAATAAGGAGATTTTAGGCCAAAGTTCCATTTTTACGCTCTTTATTCTCCTTGATTAATTCTGTTTACAGAATCAAAATCAAATGATTTAGCAAGCTCTGTAACAGCAGTATTTTAATAAGAAAATAACTGAATAATCATAGATTTGTTGCTGACTTTTGTCTGCTCCCAGAATTCTATGAGACATTTTTCAGTAAATTCTTTTTATAATAACATTAAAGTAATATAATAACCCATACAACATGAACAAGTGTAATGGGAGGGGTAGTCTCCTCCTCGCCAGACCTGAAGCCACAGCACACCCTTCCTATTGACAAGGTTCTGCCTCTGCCTGACACCTGGAAAAAATTAACCCACTTGCACTCTGTTTTACCCATCGCTACGAGCGGATCACGAAGCCACCCTCACAGCAGACAACAGCTGTATTGCTGAGCTACAAAAGAAGAACGGCGGGGGGGGGAGAAAAAAGACACCTGTCTACTGCTGCACTTGCACTGCAGAATTAAACATGAGCAAAGTCCGTAATGCATATGACCTGAGCACGTACAGGAAACGAGAGAGGACTTTTCCATGGCACCGGTAACTCTCTATGTAAATAGCCACCGAACGAAACTTGGTGACCCGGTGTCCAACAGAATAAAACATTAAGGTCGCACGACTGACATCCACAGGGAACAGCTCTGACTTCAGACTCGGCGGCAAGAAATTTCTCGCCCTCCCGGTTACCGATGCCATCAGCAGGCTTTATAGCTCGAGGCGTTATGGCACAAGCGACTGGTTTCTCTAGGACAACCTTCATCCGCTCATGGATTCCTTTCTCCTGTTATTCAGTGTTTAAGAACCCCAACATTTAAAGTGTTAGGAC
>NW_009614986.1:0-1360 GCF_000690535.1 Cariama cristata
GGGCCCCGGCCCTGACATGGCGTTCGTCCCGGCAGAGACCAAGGTGTACGTGGGGAACCTGGGCACGGGCGCGGGCAAAGGCGAGCTGGAGAGAGCCTTCAGCTACTACGGGCCCCTGAGAACCGTGTGGATCGCGAGGAACCCGCCGGGGTTTGCCTTCGTGGAGTTCGAGGACCCGAGGGATGCTGAAGATGCTGTCCGTGGACTTGATGGGAAGTACGTGTACATTTCAGATGCTTGCAGGTGCTGCAGCCGGTATTGAGACCAGAGAGAGGATCGGGGTTTTCTCTCTGGTCCTTCTCCTTTTTGTAGTTCTACCACAAACAGTAACCGTTAACTTAGAGCCATCATGGACTTGTTGCAGGGTGATATGTGGCTCCAGGGTTAGAGTGGAAGTGTCAACAGGGATGCCTCGTCGCTCCCGTTACGACAGGCCTCCTGCACGGCGCCCCTTTGACCCTAATGACAGATGCTATGAGTGTGGTGAGAAAGGCCACTATGCTTATGACTGTCACCGCTATAGTCGCCGAAGGAGGAGCAGGTATGTGTGGGGCCAGAGCGGCTGGGTTGTTTCGCCAGTGCGCTTTTGTGTAGCTCTTGTTAGCAAAGAACAGAATGTTACGCCAGTTTTCTTTAAACTTTAACGCTAGAATAAATGTATAGGTGTATATTACAATTTGTTGCTATTTCTATCAAATGTTAATATCTTAATAATCAACCTGGTCAAAACCTTTCAGGTTTCTTCGTTTGAGTCAGTCGCCTTGATTCAGAATGTCACGAGCCTTAAGATTTCATGCTGAGGCGCCTTGCAAATCCGACACTTAAGATCCTCCTAGACCTTGAGGTGATCAGCATAAGAGGCCAGATCCCCTCGAGCCATCTACACGTAGCTTCACCTTATTCTTTAAGGGCAGAAAATTTGAGACGGTGATCGCCGTAACAGTAAATTTGGCTTTCAATTGGGGCCCCCCTCCGGTTTAGAAAGAGGAACACCAGATTGACCACATTCCCACCTAGAAAAATCTTCTTGCGTCAATCAAGCCTCACCCTGGCTCATTGGGCTGTCAGTTTGATCGTCGTTAGATTGAAGAGAACACCTAGATGCAGCGATCGGCTATAGATACTTCTAGATCGTCTAGATCTGCTAGACCTTGGGCCAAAGAGGGTCGACCTGCAAACTTGCAAGGTTTATTTTAAATACGCATTACAGTGTTTTCTATTCTAATGTAATTCTGCAATGTAATTCAGCTTTTAACATTTTTCTAGGTAGTAAAATGCTCAAGACAAGTAGGCCCAGAGATTTTTCCAACTGACAGATGCTAGTTCTTTAGTTGTCTGAAATCAGTTTTGACTTCAGCAG
>NW_009614987.1:0-274 GCF_000690535.1 Cariama cristata
ACAAACCTCGTGAGCAAATATTGATCTGTTGCGGTTTTCTTTAATCTGCAAACGCTGGTGTCTCTCCTGCCCTGCTCCGCTACCTGTGCGTGGTCTGGGGCTTTCCCCGTTTAAAACCCCGGCTCCCAGTAAGCCCCAGTACAGACTCGGCACGGGTGGTTCCACCAGCGCTGGGTTTTCCCCGCAGTCTGCAGGCACTGGTGGGCGAAGCCAGGAGCATCTCTCGGGGTCGGGGTGGTCCCCGCGCTGCAGCAGAGCAGCCCCTCGGCCCTGG
>NW_009614988.1:0-1920 GCF_000690535.1 Cariama cristata
TGACTTGTTCCTCCAGGCCATGTCCCCTGGGCTGCGCTTGGCCCCAGCCCCGCTGTCACCCACACGGTTGTATTTAGGGGCACCCCAGCGAGGGACCCCGGGGCGAGGCAGCGATGCAGGCCAGCGGTGCAGGCAGGGAGCAGGAATCGGCGGGGCCAGGGGCAGAGTGTGAAGCTGCGGAGGGGAAGAAGGAGAGGAAGGTCCTGTGCAAAGCTGTGCCTGGATGCAGCGGGGCAGCCTGCGAGGTGTCCTGGGCAGGGTGCTCACCCCTTCCCCAGCACCACGGCAGGGAGCATGCACAGGGTTGGCCTGATGCCCTCGGTCCCCAAAGCGGGGGCTGGGGGGGAGCCCAGTCCATATCGCAAAAAAAAAATCCCACAGCCACTTACTTGACGGAGACGGAGAACTCCCCCGGGGTGCTCTCGCTGTCCCGGATCAGGAAGGCTCCCAGGTGTTTGCGCTTGAGGAGCCGCTCCTCTGCCAGGTGCCGGGAGATCCTGCCCGCGTACCACCTGCGAGGGACACCGAGCTCAGCACCGGGCACCCCTCAACGCCCGGGGACACCCCAGTGCCGCATCCCCACCCCGCAGGATGGAGGCACTGAGAGCCCCCGTAACGGTGGGAGCAGGGTCCCTGTTGGGCTCCCATGGGGCTGGGACCCCCCCGCAGCGGTTTCTCCCTTCCCTCTCTTCCTTCCCAATTTATGGCAGCGCTTTCACGGTGGGGGGGAGACAAGCGCAGGGTGCTGAGGGTGCAGACGTGTCCCCACAGGCTGCCTTGTCCATGCAGGGTTAGCGCAGCATTGCCACCAGCTATGACCGCATCCTGTCACCCGCCTTGCCACATCACACGTCTCATCCCCCCCTTCACTGCCTGTCCCCCCACTCCCCTGCCGTGTCCCATGGCCCCCCGTGGGAACAGCCCTGGTAGGTGCTACAGGGAGGGGTTTGTAGAGCAGAAAATGCTCCGTGCCAGGATGAAACCCTTCCTGCCTGCGTTGCCGGCAGCTGCTGAAACAAGGTGGAGGAGCTGAGTCCCCATCTCCCATCCCTGCCAAGGCTGTGTCCGTGTATTTGGGAGCCCCAGGCCACCAAGATCTGTTAAAATTGCCCCCTGAATGATCCGCCGTGGTCTTTAGCACCGAGCATCTCCAGGTGCTGCACGGAGGAGGCTGAGTCTTGCCCGTCCCGGCTTGTTAACCGAAGCCGGAGAGGCAACGGGATCTGCCGCGGGCTGCCCCAAGCCCACGCGTTCCTGCTCCCCAGCCGCAGCCCCGAGCAGGTTATGCTATGGCATTTAAATGTGATTTACCAGGGGATAATGATACATAAAACACAGGTTAAAACAGGGGTGGATTATGCTGGGCTTTAATAACACAGTAATAGGATTGTGTCTAATGCAGTCATAATCTCATAACGCTCTGTTGTTTCCCAATTATCACTTATTTAGTGGGCAGCCCAGTGTGAGGGCTGAATTTCTGTGTGTCGGGGGTACGTGGGCCTGCTGCTGCCTCCCATCGCCTCCGGCAGTGGTGGCCTTGGCAGACTGACCCAATCGCTGCCCCATCGCTCTGTGACTCAGTTTCCCCGTGTGTGGGACTACCCTGGCTCGTGGCAGACCTTCGGACATCGGGATGCACCGTTGGGATCACTGCCTGGGTGGTGGGAGAGGATGTCCTGGTGCTGGTGGGTGCTACCAGACAGGGGCTTCGAGCCCCCCTTCCCCACCCAGTGGGATGGTACTTACGGGTGCGGCTTGACCTTGATGTAGTTTTTGGGGACGAAGCCCTCGCAGCCGTACAGCTCAGCCTTGTACCAGTTCTGGTCATCCTCCATGTTGAGGATCTAAGGTGGGAGAGGAGCAGGGAGGTGTCAGCCCGGCCACTGTCCCCCTGGGAGAGGGGCTGAGTGGGACCCCCAC
>NW_009614988.1:1950-2434 GCF_000690535.1 Cariama cristata
GAAAAGAGGGATCTGACAAAGACGACATGGTTTGGGGGTGTTTGAGGGCACCTGTACAGAGCTGGCCGCTCCCCTCAGCCCTCCTCAGCTCGTGGCTGATCTGGCTCACCACAGATGCTGGCAGCTGGGGGGGATGCCCAGCGCTGCCCCAAACCCCTGGCCAGGTAAGAGGGTAAAATCTGTCCCTGGAGGAGCTGGGGTGGCAGCCAGGCCCCTGCGTCCCCCCAGGTTGGTGGCAGCTGGGTTCCCGTGGGAGGAAGCACCCTGGTATGAGCAGGGGTGCTGACACTCGCTTCCGTGCGACACCATTTTCCAACCTCCCACGCAGAGGCCCGGGGGCCAGCACAGCTGTGCAAACAGGATCCGAAACCCTGGGGCACGGTGCCAGGACCGCAGGGAAAGCACGCCGGGGAGGCAGGGATGGGTACGGTGGGTTTGGGGTCCTGGGTTACAGCCGGACCATACCCTCCCCCTCCCTGAGGCT
>NW_009614988.1:2549-3251 GCF_000690535.1 Cariama cristata
TGCCCTCGCCCCCACCGCAGGGCTGCAGTCCCCTGGGGATGTTTTGAGTCCCCCTGAAGCTTTTTGGGATTCCCAAGTGGCATCCAAGAGCCTGTCCCGACACCAGTGCCTGGGTGGGCGTTTGGGCACATGCTCCCTGTGGCCCCCAACGCCTCCATGGGGCAGGGAAAAATGTGTTCCAGCCCTGGGGGGCTGCTGCAGAGCACAGCTGGTGGCACCGATGGCCAGGGAGGGCACAGGCCATGTCCCAGCTGGGTCCTCTCTGGAGATGTGACAGGTGGCACAGACACACAGTACCCACCGCTGCTGGGGATGCTGCTCCGCACCCCAAAAACCTCAAGGATGGCTCCTTATACCCCACAGAAAGTCCCAAAGAGGCAACAAAGCCAGGTGCAATGAAAGTGCTGGTCTCACCCCATGCTGTCTGCTAACTCTGTCCCCCAAAGCAGCAGCATCCGACCCATGCCCATCGCTGGTGACCCCCCTGTCCCCATACCTTCAGGGTGTCCCCTTTCCGAAAGGGCAGCTCATCCTTCTCCGTCGCCTGGAAGCTGTACAGAGCCACCGACTCCATGGCGCTGGCTGTCACAGGATAGTTTCGAGGGGTTCCAGGGGGGATTCGCCGTGCCAGGGGCACGGGGCTGCCTGGGGCTCCCCACCCCGTGGCGTGGGACTGTGGGGGTACGGGGCAAGCGCACGGCG
>NW_009614989.1:0-1982 GCF_000690535.1 Cariama cristata
GTTTGCCAGCCGGGCCCCGTGAATCTCCAGGGCTGACTTCCCCAGGTGTTCTACTTGCTTTGTGTTTGCTCCACGGTGAAAAGGCCTTGCACAGAAATGTCCACGCGTGTGGGGTCCCAAGTACAGCCTCCTTCAGCCCCTGGGTCAGATGGCATGGCAACCACGCTCCGCCGCGTCCAGCAATGCAGGTGCTGTCTCTGCTTCTGCCTCCGCGCAGGCTGTCCTGCTGCTCCCGGCGGTCCCGTGCCGAGACCTGAGGACGTGCCTGCGCTGCAGGCAGGGTTTGGTGGCCGCTCCAAGGGCATACCCAGGTTAGCTGGGGGAGAGCTGCTTTGGCTGTGAAGTGTCCCGGCTCTGGGTGGAGAGGGCCACCCGCCATGAAGGCCACGGTATCGGTGCCCAAGCTGAGTGGGGTAAAGCCGATTGCAGCAGGGCTCCGTACGTGACATTTGCACTGTGCAGCGTCCGTGTGGACGTCGCATGAGGGGCACTACAAAAACAGGAGGTTCTTGTCAGGGCTGAGGGCCAGTAATGAACAATCCTGAATGGAGCAACAAGGCTCATCCTGTGCCAGCACACAGCTCCGCGTTTCTCCAGCACAGGCACAGGGTAGAGGGGAGGGAGCCTGGAGACTTGACCCCAGTTCTTAGCCTTTCAGAAGCAAAACTCTGTCCTGGTAATGTGAAGCTAGAGGACTGTTTCCCGAGGAAGAGGAAATGTGAGGAACCAACTCTTCCACCCAACAGTGACAGCATGGGGAAGAAGCTGAGCAGGGCTTATGAGCGGGAGGTCTCTGAGGGACCTCCGCAGACCTCCTCTATGCCAAGCAGAGCTGTCAGTACGCAGAGGTGGAGGCAATGCAGCGGTCCTGTGGATCACAATGATCAGCTGGAGATCACCGGAGATATCCTGACGTTGAAGATGGCCATCTCCACGTGCGTGGCGGAGAGCTCTTGCCACTTTGGACAGCCAGAGCCATCAGGGTGCGCCCGTCCCTGGGGGGGTCCCTCTTCAGGGCGTCTCCCACCCCAGCAGCCTGGAGGCAGGCAGGACCCACTCCAGAATGCTCTGCTGTCTCCTTCAAAGGCACGGCAGATACAAAGTGCAGTTAGTGGCGATTTGTCTCCCTGTGCGCTAATGGCATTAAGAGACGGAAAGCAGAATAAAGCTGGAAGCAGAGGCGGGTGGAGAGGGCTGGGCATCGCTGTTACACCTCTCGCAGCACTGGGTCCCCAAACTAACGTCGCTACGGGGCTGCCCAGAGCAGTTTCCAGCGACACCGATGAGGCAGATTTCCATCACGTGGTCTTTAGAGTCAGCCCATGGCCCGTCCCCTCCTGGGGCTTGGCTGTTGGAGTCACTCGGCAGGGTTTGGCCGTAAGGGATGAGCCAGCTCCCCTCTGAGCAGGCTTACCCGCCCCGCGCCTCTTGCGGTGAGCGCAGCGTGAGAGTCGTATGGCGGCGAGGAAGAGGAATAATGAAGTCCCCCAGAGACAGGGGTGGTCTTGTGCCGAGGAAGTTCAGGAGTAGCCTGAGCTGTTTCCTTGGAGGAGGTGCAGGTCCTTAGTCCGAGGGCCTTGGTGGATACCTGCCACCAAGGGTGCTGGCCTCAGAGGGCACCTGAGTCCCCTTGGCAAAGAGCGCTCGGCGTCAGTGCTTGTGTAGGGCTCGCTCCTCCACAGACCGGGCTTCTGAAATGTTTGAGACTCATGTTTAGTTTCTGTAACTCAGGAATGGCGGCTTGCAAACTGCCATGCAGCCAGCTGCCACGGCCACAGTGTGCGGAGGGACTGAAGCCGGCCCGCGAGCCCTGCAGGGTTTTGTAGGAATACAGACCTGATGGTCACAGCACTCCAGGTCGCTCGGGTCATGATGATCCACGGCTCCCACACCCCAGCGGTGACATTTCACAGTCCCAAGTTCAACAGCCAGGCTGGAAGGAGCCCAGAAGCTTGCAAGCCTTACCCGAATGCAGGCCGAGC
>NW_009614990.1:0-5040 GCF_000690535.1 Cariama cristata
GTGCTTCTCCGTTATTTTGCAGCCAGGCCGAGGCTGGCAGAGGGTGAGGGTCAGGTTTTGGCCCAGGCAGGCGCAGGGCTTCGGCCAGCAGGGGAGCGGGCAGGAATAGGTGGCCAGGGGCGGGGAAGAGGACACGGCTGGGGCAATTGACTTGGATTGGTTTAGTCTCCCTTGAAACTGTTCTTAAGGTCTTTATCATGAAGAGTCTTTAGAAACCCTCCACTTCTTGCAAGTCTGTCACTTTCATAGTCAGATTTCAAGAATTTTCTAGTGGTTTGGGTTCTTTTTTTTCCCATACTCTTAGATTTTATTTCCTCTAGGTGTGGGCTGGGATCCACCTGAAGATATTCCCGATGCACTTACCGCTGCTCTTGGGCTTGTTTTAGGACCAAGCACTTCCCCTCTGCAACAGTCCAGGCCATGAACAATGCTCTTCAGGACTCACGCAAGACTATCAGCATTAAAAAAATCTGTTTACTTAAGAAACATGAAACCAAAAATAAAACCTGTGTAACGGCCCCTTCACCACCATCACCCCTCCAGAAAGCAGAAATAACTTATGAAAGCTACTCAAAAAATAATATTACCATGGACCAAGACAAAAAGCAAGGGGAATGTCAAAACAAGCCAAATGCAAACCTCTCGTTTAATACAAAGAGTGGCAACGAACACTATGAGCGTAGAGCAGGACTTTCACAGAAATGATACCAACAGAAAAGCAGGGAGTGTAAATAAATGGAGTATTTAACTGCTGCTCAAATAAAACTACATAAGACAGTCAGCAAAAAAGAGCCACCCTCCACGGGTACATACTGTGAGCTCAAAATGCTGTTTGGTACCCGCCATACCCAGCCTGCTTTTCAAGTTAACAGCACGGTGTCGGTAAGGCTGGGCACGCTGCGGTTCACGGAGAGCATCCCACAAACGAGTCAGGCTTCCAGTCAGTCACGAAGGGCCAGATGGTGAGTGGACTTCATCTAGTGAAACAACATGACGGAAAGAGCAAAAGGAGAGTGTGAAGAGAGAATGCGATGGCCCCCGGTGCATTGGCAGGTCTGTCAATAGATTAGGCTAAATTCACTGCTACCTTTGTGCTACCCTAATGATGCGCAGCAGCTGGACAGCAAGGCTAGCTCTTCTTTTAACAACCAAGAACAGAAGGAATAATAATAAAAAAAAAATTAAAGGGAATTAAATGAAATAAAGCATTTTTCTGAGATGTTAGCTTTTGCATATTTTTAAAATTGCAACAAAAAGCAATTCAAATTGAATTTAAACTACCAGAATTTTTTCAGGGTTCTGTTCAGATTATCTTTTCCCATTTTAACCCCTGAACTAGCGTGGTTTTGCCTAGCTGTCAAATCCAATAATTTGATCTTTTATGACCATGTCAAGAAATGGAAAATTCTGAATGTACACCAGCTTGAATAATTCAAAGCTGGTGAATAACTCACTTTTGCTGGTGAAAAAGCCTCAACAAGAAGTTTGGGCAGTCTGCACTAACTTGAACTTCAATTGCAATCGGTTTATTTAAGCAGGATTCCAAAGTACCAAGCAAAATTGCCACTGGTATAAATACAAAACTGCAAATTGCTTGTGATCACATGCATAGTAAAAGAGAAGTGCGTGGTAGATAAAGTACCGATGTTTATTGGTCTGTGTCTCTGCTAAAGCAATTATGGAATATAACATGTTCTGAAACGAAGCAATCGCATGTGGATCGCATGGCATTTGAAGACTCCCAAGTTAAACATTGTTGAGCGTATACGATAATCGTGTATTAAAGGCAATGAGAAGGGAGCAAAGAACAAACCTTCAAGCCTCAGCAGCCCAAAACCAGGTTTGCTTGTCTGGCAGCACGCTGAGGACAATTCCTGCAGAAGATGTTCACCCCGAGTCTTTCCAGATGATGGAGGATTGCTCCTCCATGGCACCATGTCATGGGGACTCGTTCACCTCCGTTCACAAACGTCTCACCAGACCCTCTCTCCTGAAGAAGTTGACCTGGGGCTCTGCAACAACCAGCCCCATCAGAACGACAGTGCCGAGGCTCTCTCTTTTGTTACCTTCATAACTTCTTATCAAATTTCCTCGGTTACTCCTTGCTCGGTTTACAGTGCAAGGACCTCTCTTCCCCTGTCTGCCAAACAATCAGACTCAGCCCTGGCTCTGACGGTCAGCCTGGACTCTTTCCAAACAGGAACAGTCAAACGCAATAAACCTCCTGCAATAGCAATCCCTTTGCAATGATGCACAAGCCATAAAGGAGTTTGCTTTCCCTCTCCTCATCCTTTTGAAACAGAAGCCAGCAGGAAGACACGCTAGCTAAAGTCATTGTTTTTTCTGACATCAGCAGATATGACTTGGATATTTTGAGCAAAAATGTTTCATTCTTATGGGGCATTGTTCTAACCATAGTGGTAATTACTCGACCCAGTGTTCTGAAGCAGGAATTTCTAAAGCAGCTAACAGGCTCAGTGATGGGAGCTCTTGGTTAAGATTTTATGGCTCATGTTAGGCAAACTGCTGGTTTAGAGGATCATAACATACCCCTCTGGCCTTAGAGTTCATGGATTCACTAAATTAAAAACATCTCTCTGTGCAGACAATATTTCCTCCTCAAATGGGCTGGATGCTCTCTATCTCCACACAGAAGAGAAGCACAGACGCTGCTAGAACTGGTGACTGTGAGCTGAAAGTCCCCAGGACTATCACCACCAGCCTAAAACATAAGTCTATAATGGGACAAAAAAAAAGTCAAAGAGATGGGGAGCACTGGCAGTGAGGAACACGAACTAAAAAAAAGAACTGGTAACCTCAAACTTGAGCTGTTTTACCTCCCAAGGTGAGCTGGAAGGTGAAGCAGCCTCAAACACAAGGCAACCCCTGAAAATACTTCCCCGTTCAAACCGTAGTTCCTAGCATCCCTCAAGCACTGCGTAAATATTGGCCAACCTCTGAAAACGGTTTGGGAGGACCACAATGTGGATTTTGCGGAGGGCATGCCCACATATTGCAAATAGCAGGGAAATTTGCTCACTCGGCTTTCATCGCAGGAATGTATAAAACCGAGAAGGTAGAAAACAGGAAAGGCGGCCGCTGGCCTCTGCCGGCGCTGGGGGAGGACGGCAGCAGGTTCGGGAGGACTCCTCACAAAGAGCCCCTGTCTGCGGGGACCCGGCCATTGCCATTTGGTTTGTATCTTGAATAGAGGGCACTTTTTCAGCGGGTTTCTCAGGGAACTCGAGGTATTTTCTCCGCATAGCACATTTATTTCTAAAACCACCCCATCCTACATCCCGAGAGGGGCGTCTGATGGCTGCCGAGAGAAGTCCCAGCTGAACACTGTGCTATGTTCAACGTGCTCCCCAACCGTCCCAGCTTGGCTTGGGACCCAGCCCTTCTCTCCCTGTCTGAACCCTTGCTAACTGATGCTCACCTCCTCCTTTTTAAGATGATGTGCTTTTAGTGACAAGGAATGGAGAGCCTTCTTGTGACCTGCTCCCTGAATGATATCCTTTGGGCCAGGAGACCCCCACATGACCACCCTCAAGGGCCATTTTTGGAAGGAAAGTTCAGTGTGGTAATATTTACCTAAAATCGCCTCATGGGTAGGTTGTGGGCCAGCTCACAGGGGAAACCAAGACATCACATCTAAAAAGGTATCTTCAAAAAAAAAAGTCTTCACATATCCTAAAATACCTGTGCTACCACTATTCATGAAATGAGAGTGGTCTGTCTGTACCACCAGTCAGCAAAGTCTTCTGCCAGGCGTGACTCTACGCCTGCCCAGGAAGCAAGCGGGGATCTGCCCCCTGAAGATATCCACTGTGTCTTCTTCTCTCGACCGCAAAGCTACCGACCTCTCCCGCTGAGCAGCCCACCTGCCCCCACAGGCATCAGAAAATGATTTCAGATCAAACCTGCCACGGCGTCTCGTTGCTCACCAGCCTGAGCATGTGAGACCCTTCCCATGCAGTGAGCCAGGCTGCAACCTCCTCTCTGCACCAGCTGCGGCCAACCCGGGTCCATGGGTCCAAAACCATGGGTGCTGCTGGTCTCTCCTGGCGTGGCCAGTCTTTGGGAGCACCATTGATGGTGCAGTACCTGGGAGCCTGCGGGAGCTGTCCCGGCTGCCCCAGGCTCCTCACCGGCACGGCAAGGGCAGGAACGAGTCTGCTTCGTCACAGACGTGGGCTGACTGTGGCAACAGCATGGAGGAAGATGACTTATTTTGGCCCAGCTGGAGGAAAGGAAGGGCTTTCCAAGGGTGCAAAGACTATTGCCCCTCTTCTTGAAGCTGACACCGGCCTGCGGTCACTATTGCCCCAAGGGGCGTAAAGCTGCGACCTCTCCAACCCTGCAGTAAGCCAGCACCTGGGCAGTCCCTGCACAGCCAGCACCACCCTAGGAATTAAAATTGATTTTATTCCCTCTAGGGAATAAAACCATCCAAGTTGTCATCACTCAAGGGTTTGAGTTTCCCAAAGGGCAAGAGCCATAGGTACACAGCGCCAGGGTGTCCTCAAATCCGCAAAGAGTGATAAAGGTCCATCTTTTCCCTTGTCGTTTGCAGATGAAAAGCTCACTGTGGTAACAAGCCTCTGAGGCGCACATCAAAATTACGATGATGTTCTGGGCCCAGTTTTAGCATCGTGTCAATTATGCTCCCCCTCCCTTTCCTTTCATACTCCTCCATCCCAAAACAACAAAAGGCAATGATTGCAGTGACCTGCAGAAAATGTAAAGCACAAGCCAGCTGATCCCTGGCAACACAATAGCGAGATTAGTTCATCTGTAGTGAACAAACACGTATTATGTGGGTTTTAAAGTTAGGAGAGGAAAATGCTGTGGTTTTCATGTATTTCTATTCAGTAAGGCTGCAACTTATTACTTCCATGCAGCTGAGAAGCCCTATTTTTAAAAATAGCCTTCAGCTTGTTTTGAAATCTGCAAGCATCTCACTTTGTTTTGCAGCAGTGTAATAAAAAACCCCGAGCCAGAAACGATCCCGTTTTCTTCCACACGCATCACCTCCCC
>NW_009614991.1:0-895 GCF_000690535.1 Cariama cristata
GGAAGGAGTTCCCTCGCGCCAAACACAAGTGAAACCCCGGTGCTGCCTGCAGTCCTGCCCGCAACTCCGCTTGCAGCAGGGCCAGCATGGACCTGCCCCTTTGACCAGACTGCCAGCCCCCTCCGCACTTCACCCCGGACATCCCACCCAGGGACTTGGGGCTCTGCTGCTCCCCTGGCCGGTGCCTGTGGGGTAGCAGTGTTGTTTTTTTTTAATGAATAACCCCGCTTAAAAGGGTCTGTGATCTCTCAGCTTGTTTCCTGTTCTGTTGGCTGCTACTCGTGTCCCTCCTCTGATGGCCAAAGTCCTTCTGGCCAAAGCCACAGCCTTGGGTTGTGGTTCAGCCACAGCCATCCTGCTGCCCGCAGCTTTGCCTTCCCCTGCTCACAGAGTCCAGGACCCAGCTGTTGCTGGCAGGAGCTGGAGATGCTGGTCCTGAGCTGGGGAGTGGGCTGGTTGTAGTCTGTCCTCTCAGCTTCCTGCTAGACAGCCACCATTCTGGAAGTGTTTAACGGGAAGAGGGCGAGAGGAATGTCCATCCAGAGCAGAGTGTGGCTGAGCTTGGAGGGAAAGGAGCAGCACCATCTGCCCAGAAAAGCGTGAAGGTGCTTCACCAAGGACATGGGGAATGGTGCTGCTGCCGGCTCCTCCCCTTCCCTGCTCCTCCAGCACCCTTCCCCAAAGCTCTGCTGCGCTCCCTCAGCCCACGGCACATCTGCCGAAAGCACTGCACAGTCAACAGATGACTTCATCTTGTTTTCACAGGGTTCCCTTTGTTACCCAGTGCAGTCTGGCCTCCTCTGAGATGGAGCTTGGTGGCGTGTGATCTGCACGGCTCTGGGCCTGAGCGCCTCGCTGGAGCGGTCAGCTGCTCTGGAGCAGCCCCAGGAGTAGC
>NW_009614991.1:970-1191 GCF_000690535.1 Cariama cristata
CTTATGAATAGGGACCATGCCCCCCTACCACAGCCAGGGCGGGCTGGGGATGCCTGCAGCCACGACAGGGGCTTGTGGTGCTCTGTGCGTGGGCGCCGTGGAGGCTGCTCAGGCAGGAGGGTTTCACGGAGGTGCGTCCTGCTCAGGAGACGAGCCGGGGGCCGGAGCGCTGGCACGGGACTTGTGCAGCACAGGTGGCTGGGAGCAGGGAGCCCAGCCCA
>NW_009614992.1:0-4157 GCF_000690535.1 Cariama cristata
TCAAAGTGGTCGAAGGGGTTGGGGAGGATGGAGGTGCCTGTGGTTCCCTTTCCCCAGAAGCCGGGCTGAACGCCGGAGCTTGCCGGCAGTCACCGATGCTTCTCTCTCCTTGCCGGCGTGGCTCCAGGAGGTGGTCTCTCACTGCAAGAAGCTGACCAAGAAGAACAAGGAGCAGCTTTCGGAGATGATGTCCCTAGACAAGCAGAAGGGGCTCAAGGCGCTCAGCAAGGAGAAGCGGCAGAAGCTGGAGGCCTACCAGCATCTCTTCTACCTGCTGCAGGTGGGGCTGGTGGGGCTCTGCTGTGTCCCCCCACAGCTGGGGGAGCAGTGCCGGGATCCTGGTCCCCTGCCACCCCTCCATACTTGGGGTTAGCTTGGTGTTCCTCATCCCTGCAGACCCAGCCTGCGTACTTGGCCAGGCTGATCTTCCAGATGCCCCAGAACAAGTCCACCAAGTTCATGGAGTCGGTGATCTTTACGCTTTACAACTACGCATCCAACCCACGGGAGGCTTACCTGCTGCTCCAGCTCTTCAAAGCAGCGCTGCAGGAGGAGATCAGGTGGGTGGCCACGGGTGCCCCGGTTTGGGGACAGGTCTGGGGGAAAAAAGCTGGACCAGAGCCATCAGCGTGGAGGCAGTTATCTCCTCCGGCTGCTGCCTCCTGCGTCGGAGAACATGCACGCAGGTCCATCTCCATCCCCTCTCTCTCCCCAGGTCCAAGGTGGACCACGTCCATGACATCCTGACGGGGAACGCCACGGTGATCCGGCTGGTGGTCAGCTTCTACCGTAACGCGCGTGGGCAGAACGCCCTGCGGCAGATCCTGGGTGGCCCGGTGCAGGAGGTCCTGCAGGACAAGACCCTCAACATCCGCACCAACCCTGTGGACATCTACAAGGGGTGGATCAACCAGACCGAGTCGCAGAGCGGGCAGAAAAGGTCAGGCCCTGGGCAAGGAGGTTTCGCCCAGCCGTAGGGTGATGGACGTCGGGATGGTGATGGGAACTTGGTCTTCTGTTCCCAGCAAGCTCCCGTACGAGGTCAGCCCTGAGCAGGCTCTCAGCCACCCCGAGGTCCGAAGGCGACTGGATATTTCTATCCGCAACCTCCTCGCCATGACGGACAAGTTTGTCTCTGCCATCACCTCTTCTGTAGACAAGATCCCGTACGTACCTCGATGGGTTGTGTGCACGTCCCTGCAGCGCCGTCGGCTTGAAGGGAGCTTCAGCAAGGCCTTAGAAAGGGAGGTTGGGTGGTGGGGGGCTTCTTGGCCCCTTAGCTGCTGCAGGACTGAGTTACTGGACTGTCAGTGAGGGGAAATCCAAATATCCACGGGCGCTGCTGCTTCTGCTCCTCCAGCGAGGTCCTGGTGGGCTGGGTCATCTTGTCACTTTGTTTCTGAGCGCTTTACTACTGGCCTTGAGGTGTCTGTGAGGAAGAAGCTGAGCTTTGTGTTAATCTTGGAGGATGAAGGCTGCCTCCAGGGATGTCTGGGCTGGCAGCAGGGTAGGGGAAGGAGCTGAGGGATGCTGCAACCGCCAGCCCCCGCTATGGGCAATTCCATCCCCCCAAGGCTGGGGGCTTGCTGCTTTTTGGGTGACGGGTGGTAGGGATGGGGCAGAGTGGCCGAGCCTGGCGCTGCCCCACATGCTGTCGAACCCCTCCCTGGCCTCTCCTCAGCTATGGGATGCGCTACGTGGCCAAAATCCTGAGGACATCCTTGGTTGAGAAATTCCCCAAGGCCTCGGCGGAGGAGATCGACAAGGTACCCTGGGGCTGGGGGGGTCTGCATGGCTTGGCGGGGTTCAACCGTGTGTGCATGTGAAAGGCCAGTATCCCTCCACAGAAGGTCAAGTCCTCTTGACTTAAAAAGGCCTTCAAGTCAATGTTTTCCTTGAGCCGGTGAGGAAATGTCAATGGTGGGTTCTTCTCTGCGCTGCTGGCCCCTCCGGGAGGGTCCCACCGGGCAGCGCAAGGACGAAGCCGCCTTCCCGGCTGAGCTACCACCTCCTCGGGCACCAGCCCACGTTCTCCCCCGTACCCAGCCTGTCTTGTACCCTAGGTCGTGGGGAACCTGCTCTACTACCGCTTCATGAACCCAGCGGTGGTGGCCCCCGACGGCTTTGACATCGTGGACATCTCGGCCGGGGTGACCCTGCATCCCGACCACCGTCGCAGCCTGGGCTCCATCGCCAAAGTGCTGCAGCACGCGGCGGCCCGCAAGGCATTCGATGGGGAGAACGCGCATCTCTGCGGGGTCAACCGGTACCTGGAGGACACCCACAACAAGTTCAGGTGGGCACCAGGATGGCATCGGGGTGGGAGGGCGGCTACGAGCTGGTGGCAGGGGTTTTGGGGCTGACCGAAGAGGTTGTTCTCTGCAGGAGGTTCATCTCTGCTGCCTGCTGTGTCCCTGAGCCAGAAGAGAGGTTTAACGTGGATGAGTACTCGGAGATGGTGGCCGTGGCCAAACCGGTCATCTACATCACGGTGGGGGAGCTCATCAACACGCACAAGGTAACAGCATAAAACTTTATTTTTTTTTTTTAAGGAAGCAAATAATCCAGATTCTGCAGGTTCTTGCCCTTCCCTGAACCTCAAAACTGCGCAGTCCCCTCTCCGGTGCAAAGAGCATTGCCTTGTTCCCGACCGGCCCTCGGTCCCCGTTTCTTTGCACGCCCCTTTGCCGCTGACTCTCGTCCCTTGCACCATCCAGCTCCTGCTCGAGCACCAGGACTCCATCGCTCCGCACCACGGAGACCCCTTGCACGAGCTTCTGGAAGACCTCGATGAGCTTCCTACGGTCCAGTCCCTCGTCGGTAGGTGAAGGTCTGGGGTTCACCACCCACACCCGTAGGAGAAAGATGGATATGGGGATGCTTTTCTTGCCTGAAGCTCTAGCTGGATTGCTTTGGGCATGGGGAAGCCAGCCCTCCGAAGCCCAACGTGGCTACTTAGGCTCTCTCTGCCCTCGCAGGGGAGAGCGTTGCCAGCCCGGCGGACGGCAATGCCGAGCAGGTGCTTTCCCAGCTCGGCAAAACGGAGATTTCCCTTACCCTCACCGGCAAGCTGGTGCCGGCGGCCAGCAGCGAGGACGACACGAGGAGCTTGCTGTTGAGGTGAGGGTGGGCTCTGGGGGCTTCAGGGGAGCTTGCTGGGGGTTGGGATGCTGGAGACGGGGCGAGAAAGCCTTGGGAGGCAACTAAATACTGCGCGGCTCTGGTGGGAGGAGGGTGATGGTCTGGAGCCTGATCTCTCCCTCTTGGTCTCCAGCACCAAGCAGATGCTGGTGGATGTGATCCAGTCCCAGGCAGGAGATTCCCTCCCGGAGATCCTGTGGACAACGGCCTCGGAGCACGAGGTGGGATGTGTGCGAGGCTGCTGCTGGGGATGAGCTAAAAAACTTCTCGGGGAAATGACAAACCAACCCGTTACCAAAGAGCTGCCCCGCTCCTTTTGTGGCTCCCCCCCCTTACGCTCCAGAAGCGGCTGGGCTCTGTCTTTCAGAGAAAACACACGTTTTGGGCCAAGAGAGACTCCTATCAAAGGGTGTATTTGAGTGCTCCGTCTCCCCGTGTCCCATTCCAGCCCCGGGCCGGGCTCACCCCCTTCTCCTCCCTAGGAAGCCTCCCACGACCACCTCATGCACAGACGAGCTCTGCGGGATGCCCGGACCCCTGCCAAGCTGAAACGCAACCGTTCCCTGGCTGCGAACGGCCAACTCTCCATGGAGGAGAAGAAACGCAAGATCATCCGCAACCTGCGGCGCTTGGAAAGCCTGGGGCTGGTGGACTCTGCCCATCAGTACCAGGAGCTCGTCAACGAGCTGGCCAAGGTGGGCTGGGGGGATGCTGAGTTGGGAGGTCACCTCTAAACCCACCTGAGATCCTGTTCTGGTGCTTCGGTAAAACTTAATGAATTATATCGGCTTTCTTGTACGGCTTCGTCTCCTCCAGGACATCCGCAACCAGAGGGAGAACTCCTGAAGCTGAGGCAGACCTTGGAGGGCCTCAACGCCAAGACCTTGTTTTATGAGGAGCAAATCGATTATTACAACCAATACATCAAGACCTGCCTCGACAACCTGGCAGCCAGCAGGTTTCCTTACAAAACCCCCAAAATTAAAAAAAAAAATAATATATTTTTCTTTTTTTTT
>NW_009614993.1:0-435 GCF_000690535.1 Cariama cristata
AAGGTGACACCTTTGTCACTGCTAGTCCTTGAATTGTGCACTGGTAGAAGCTCAGAGTTCATATCTGAGCTGTACTACTCCATGTCTGCCCTCTCAAACTCTTCCCAGGCTTCTGCTGTTAGCTATGGCTGGAGGCAGACCACAGGGACTGCTTTTTTTCCTAGCCTAGCATAACCATGCTTACTGTTTTAGAACAAGAATTTGCCCTGAACTGAAAGGGGAAGAAGAACAAGGAGCTGAGAAAGGAAGAGAGTGGTAAGCTCTGTCTCTGCTTGCATCCTATCCATGGGTCACCAGCAGTGACAGAAGAAAATGACATGCCTCTATCTTGGCTGCCCTCAGAGCAAGAAAGTAGTGAGAAGATTGAGCACCTGCATATTTAATGGCCTTAAATACATTATCTTAGAGTGGTCGTGAGATTTCTTAGCAAGAAAG
>NW_009614993.1:470-887 GCF_000690535.1 Cariama cristata
GAAAATCATCCTTATTGCATTGGTTTGCAGCGCAGCCTCAAACCACCAAGGCAAGTGAAAGTGCAGGAAGTTTCAGAAAGGGTACAAAATTGAATAAACGGATGGGAAACTGTTCCTATTTGTAAACTGAAAGCAAAATTACTCTGCTCTTCTGCACAGCTGAAGTGAGGGAAAAGATATTAGACTGACTAGCTCAAATACTTTAGGTGGGGTTGCTAACAGAGTTCCTCACTTGAAATTAAAGCAGACAGGTAAAACAGGAAACAGGACAAGGAAAAATGATGAGAAGGAGAGATTAGAAGATACTGGTTTTGCCTCTTTTTCAGCAGACTGGCTGATCATTTCTCTCAGTTTCTGCCTGTCTGTGGCAGATTTAGCACATTTATCATTATCCTGAGTCAGCAGCCACAGCCGGAA
>NW_009614994.1:0-37682 GCF_000690535.1 Cariama cristata
AATAATAATGATGATTGTAATGAAAAGGGTGATACCAAGAGAGAGGAATAAAACCCAAGATGAGACAAGTGATGCACAATGCAATTGCTCACTACCCACTGACTGATGCCCAAGTAATGATCAGCCCCTCCCGGCCAACTCCCCCCAGTTTCTATACTGAGCATGACATTCTGTGGTATGGAATATCCCTTTGGCTAGTTCAGGTCAGCTGTCCTGGTTATGCTCCCTCCCAGCCTCTTGTGCACCTCCTCACTGGCAGAGCATGGGCAACTGACAAGTCCTTGACTTAGAGTAAGCACTACTTAGCAACAACTGAAACATCCGTGTGTTACCAATATTATTCTCACACTAAATCCAACACACAGCACTGTACCAGCTACTAAGAAGAAAATTAATTCTATCCCAGCCGAAACCAAGAAACTGGCCTGGTCCAGTCTGCTGGTTTAGTTCTTAAGGATGAAGATCAGTGTATTGCCAAGAGAAACATTTAATGGCTGGGACAGCTGTCAGTTTGGTACAGTCTAAGCTTCATAATTAACAGGCTTTGCTACAAATGCTAAAATTCAAACACATAACTGCATTGCTCCAGTAGCAGACAAACTGGTCCAAACTATCACTCAGGAAACAATCCATGGATCCAGCCTTCTCTTCCACATCACCTGATTGACGAAGATAGTCCTCAGGCTGGTCATAGGGAGTGATTTTAAGGGGGATGCCAATAGCAACAAGGAAGAGCCAGTTTTACATCATTACGGCTATATCGGGTATTAAAAGGTCATAGCCCTGCTACAAATTTTTAGCAGCTTGACAATTCAAAAAGCATGAAAGCTTTGCATTACTTTCTTGTAGTTAAGAGCAGCTCCCCACCCACAAGTTCACAAATTGAACATCTCCCAGCTTCGTGCTCCTACAAGGGAGCAAACTCAAGTACAGTTTCCTATTCTGCAGATGTATTCAGGATCACCAGTGAATGCACATTTTATTTACTGTTTTATTTTTTTAAGGACCAGTTAGTGATGATGGGCCAGGGGCATTGCTGCAAAATAGGCCTCCAGATGTAAGAGAAGCACCACTTACTTGCTTTGTTTAAACCCTCCATGAGCGATGGCATGTGCCATCGCTGATGGTACCTCACAGCAACCATTCAAGTAAGGCACCTCACCTGGTGACCATGCTGTAAGGCACCTGTGCTGCAAAAAAAAGCTGCTTAAATCACATCCAGGTAGTATTGCATGTCCAGAGTGGAGAGACCCAGGCACAGCACAGGATCCATGGGCTTCTTGCAGGCTGTCCCTCAGCAGCAGGATGTCAGGCTGCAGGGGCTTACGAACATCATGGGCATGCTAGCGTATTTCTCCTTGGAGAAAGCATAGCAGAGTTACATTGACCTGACAAGCACAGTCTTGTTCACACAGACGCACTGAACCATGAGGTGCCTTACAAACACCCACGTGTATGTATTCAGACACTTCACTGTGAAAAAATAAATGCACGTTAACAACAGCATATCTTGACTAGCTTGTAGGCAGAGGGTTCTTTGGTTTAAGATTCTGTTTAGCTTGTAGGAAAAGTGGAATCTGTCAATACTAGTTACACAATAATTTCTGTCATCTCAAGTGTGACAAGCCTCGTAGATCAAGTAGTTTTACTCGGAGGTGAGCAACCATTGCTACTTGCACAAACACATGGAAGAAAATCACTAAGGGAATTGTAACCAGCAGTTCCAAATTTTTCACGCTGTCAAGTTTGCTGCATAGTTTCACAAACCAGCTTTATTGCTATTGTCAGGGTTAGATTACCAGAACTGTTGCTGGCTCTGTCAGTGCTCATAGTGAATGGGTTGGAATAGGACAGGATTGCCTCACCTGCTAAGGCTGTGGGTTGTTCCAGGGCACGTTGTGCTCAGGCTCCTCTGCTAGCGTTCTTTTACTTCATACAAAATACCTGAACCACCAAGTGAACATGCAAGCCGAGGGGTGAGGGCACTCTCCAGGCAATGGGAAACCTGAATTTGAATCCTTAGCAGAAGGGACTGTTCATGAAAAGCTTTCTTTTTCTTTTAGTTTGGAAGCAATCAATTCAGTTCACTGCAGGCTGAATTGCAGTTTCTTCACTGGTTCAGATCACAGCCAAGCAAAAAGAAAAGCTGGCTATTCAGACCAGCTCTGCTGCCAGGTTTTCAGACTAAGCTGACTGAAATGAAGTTTTCCAGAGCAGTGGTTCCTTTCCCAGGCAAGCTGGAGGTGATAGCATACCGGCTTCAAAATAAGATGACAGGCTTCAGGTCGGCTACTTTCCAAAACTTTTATGTCCCACATACACCAGACATGCTCCACATGCCCTGTGCCAACACAATTTTTTGCTGCATGGGAAGACTGGATGGGTGCTAAGTGGTCAAGCATCTCAGCTAGATAAAACCATTCCACTGGCACCACACAGCTACAGGCGTTTCCTGGTGCAGCTTTGTAGTGTAGACAAGGGCAAAGTGGCACAAGCCCAAGGGGAGGTCATTTCGTAGCACCCCACCCTCCACCATAGCCCACGCCTCCCACAACATACGCAACACAATCAGACAAATAAAAAGCAATAGAAAAGGTTTCTTTACATTGTGAGAGAGTCAGAAAGACAAGGAGAAAGCATTTCCTTCACTCTCACAGAAGGACAAAATTCAAGTCCACTTTCTTCACCTTACCTGCAGCATGTCTTGTGTATGCCATGCCGAAACACTGTCCTGGTTCAGTCAGCAGAGAAAACCAGTATTAAGTCAAATATAGCTTAGGTCAAACTGGAGCACTGCATACTGGTTCTGTACTGCAGATGAAGATAATGGCAATCAATTATCATTGCAAGCAAATCAGATGCAGACCTGAAGGTCTTGGGAGAAAGCTAATTTAGGTCTCATTTAGCCAAAACTGAGGCAGCTGCAGTGTCAACAGTAAGTACAGTTTTACTGTGAGCTCTATTTAATTAAGACAGATTATGGCATCCTGTAGTATGCAGGTGCAGACATCTATACATTTAATACCCCCTCTGATCTAAGGAGGTTCCTTCTTTCACATGATGTCAACCTAAAAGACAATTTCTCTTGAGTTTCTCCATTCTAAATTTTTAATCATTGAGGAACAGCACTGGAAAGTAGAGCAAGACGCTTACCCATCAATTCATTTCCTTTATTTCACAAGCTTTGAATTCAGAAATTGAACCACGACTAGTAGATCTTGATACGGTAGAGTAAGTAAAAATGCATGTGATTACAAAGGAAAAACTTTGTACAAAAAACTTTAAAAATCCGACGGCAATTTGGATTATCTGTAAGTACCAAAAATCTCATGCAGAAGGAGAGCACTACTGCCCAGGTGGAGAAATCCCTGCAGGGGAGGCAATGGCATTGGTATGTATAAATTATGGCTCTGTCTAAAATGGAAACAAGAAGGACACAGACTTGGAACATACTGAGTGGGAACAGACAGGTGCTACAGAGACCATTTGTCCTTACGTGTCCCGATGATTTTCTGTGTCTGAGAGAAGTGCTTCTTGGGTTTACAATAAATTAAATATGAAACAGAAGCTGCCTATACTACTCTACTGCATACTTTCAAGATGGCCATTTTCTTCCTTCATAAGTGTTTTTGGTGGTGTTTCTCAAATACGGACATTAATCTTGGCATTGTGTCTAGTCAATTGTTGGCAACGTGTTCTAAAGGGACTCACTCACAGAATGCAACTTGCATAAATAACTCAGTAACATGCATTAACTACTCTAATACAGCGAAAGGGTGCAAAGGAACCATCATTCAGTTACGAGACAAAGCTAAAACCTGTAGTCACTAAAGGGGCAACGGAAGCACCATGCTTTAAGGTGACTATGGCATGAAAGCACAATTGTGAGGCAAGTAGCTCCAAGCAAACACACCACACTATTATCACCTCTTCCTATACAAAAAAAAAGAAAGACATTTCGTTTTTTATTTCCATTAGTACCAAATAAAACTGTGGGTTTGATAACACAGATACTGAAGGGAACGAACATTATTCCCATGATCCTTCATCCTTGTTTCTGTCCATCATCATTTTTCAGCCAAGACTGGTAATATTAGAGCGACCACCAGGAGGTGCCACGATGCGGTGGCCAGTACGGCGTGGGTTGTTGTCATCTATCTGAGCTCCTGAAACAACAGAAAATTAGGAAACAAAGCTATGAAAAGAAATAAACCATCAGCAGTGAGATTTTACCTGGCTAGTTCCAGCTATGCTTCCCTCACACCACCATCAGGTGGTTTCTCTTGAGCCAGACCCCTGACTGAAGTGCTAAACAGACCTTCAAGGCACATTTGTGTGCCTAGCTTCAGTTGTCTTCAATGAGAACTGTCCGATTAAATGTCTGGGATCAGATCGATGCTTACCCTACATGGGGAATTGTTTTCCACTGACTTGAAGAAGGGATGACAGCCTACAGACTGGGTTCCCTTTGTAAGATCAGATCCTTACAGAAAATACTACTGTTATAACTACAAAAAAAACCCAAAACATGTATGTGCAGAATGAGTTTTTCAGACCTGCCTCATTGATGTAGAATACCTGTCCCTACCGAGTCCATCGGTCAACAATACAATAAACCTGATGCTAGCGAGCATACATCCATGAGGAAAGGAGCACTGAGCTGATGTCAACTCACACCCACTTCAAACTGTGTTTTGAAATGTTGAAAGGTGAACCTTAAGGTGACAGCAAGCTTTCTGCAGGCTAAAAACTGTCTGATCATACTCTGTTTCCTAAAGGCAATGTAAGACTACCATAAAAGCATAGGATCATTTTAAATGCTATCATAGTCTCTGGTTCTGCTTAATTTCCTAAGAAGACAGTAATGTGCATTTGCCTTATTCAGATCAAATTTGTACCACTAGATGCCTTAGTAGTGCCCAGATCCAGCAGTGGACTATGAAGCCACAGCTTCAGATGCTTATAAAAATTTATTATTATTAGAGGACAAATTTCTAAGCACTTTTTTTTTGCTTTATATAGCTTTACATATCTGTATATGCTCACCATGGCCCCAGGTGTATAGGCAAAAATATACTTCAGCTCACTAGAAGGGTTTTTAAAATATTTGCTCTCCTTGGGCTTTCTTCCAGAAGTTTATAGTTTCCAAAGACAGGATCTGTCAGGGAGGAAAACTCCACCATCAGCTCCCACAGGGGAGAAAATCCTGTGACTTTCATAATATCATAAGGAGCCACTTATTTACCAAGTGGGCTGTAGACTTTTGAAGGATAAGGATTTGACACACCTATAATTGTCTTCAGATGACAAGAATTATTTCCAACAACCCCAAAGGATGCTTTTCCAGTCTGTTTCTTATGTACCATGGAAAATGTTTTGGGCACCAAGAGCAAAGATGACAAGAAATACTCTAATCTGCATATGAATAGCTTCTGCACGTGGTTTGCCGACCACGGACAAGGACAGTTGAGGTTCCTATGTCTAGCAGTTTCTGGTGATGCAGCAAGAAAGAAGTATCAGGTGTCTGAGCCACATGGGTTGCACCAGACCCAAGTCCCATCAGCTGTACATACCACCAAGAGGCCTCGGTCACATCAACGAGAGACTTCAGCTAACTGTAACGGGCCAGGTAAATGATATTAAAAGACTGCATGCAGAGAAAAATTTAGGTTGCAAACATTTTGAGTATTTATATATTAAAGAAGTAATTATAACTGAAATTTATCACTGATAATCCATGCTCACAGCTGTAAAATATTTCTGATGAGTCAGATTGACTTACCTGATAAGCTAAAATTGGATTGATGGAGGTTTCTGATTGGTGGTGGCTGGTTTTTGGCAGGGGAGGATTTAGTTGAGGGTGCAGGAGTTGCATATTTTGGTGTAGCTGGGATTTCATACACAGGCCCATCATACATTCCTCTGGAGACTCCTTGCAGTCCTCCCACCTAGATCAAGGGGAGAATAAAAATCCAGACACTGTATGCTCTAGTAATGCTGCCTAATGATACTCC
Organism: Cariama cristata; assembly: GCF_000690535.1. Taxonomy (NCBI): domain Eukaryota; kingdom Metazoa; phylum Chordata; class Aves; order Cariamiformes; family Cariamidae; genus Cariama; species Cariama cristata. Next base: position 6,015 of record NW_009614994.1, read on the forward strand.
TGCCTATATGCAGAGACCACTGAGCACAGAGCTATATTCTGCATTAGCTGAATTAAAAACACATCTATACTCTCATCAAAGCTACAGCCTGCTTTATTTATAAAGGAAATTATAGAACTTCCTCCCTCTGTTTTTACATATATAAAAATTGTAAGAGAGACATCCTTATTAGGCTTCCTTCGCAGTCAATGGGGAGAAGTGGGATTCAATAGAACAACATGTCTGACCTAAGATGTTTATTTTAAGTAAGATCAGTCACCATCACCTCTTCTCTCTCCAGTCAGAGGCTGGTCAGCAGGGTTGGTTCAGCTGCTGAATACCACTTCGATTGTTGCAATACTGATACCCATTGTACCGATTGCAGCAATTTCACTCCTACCTGTATTTTCTCTGCTCCTGCCCTTCAGATACCTCATTATCTTTATCAGAACTCACTGAAAAGCGGTGGCAATTTTTAAATTAAAATTTCAAAAGTTTCCACTTCTTGCCATCAACTAGAAAAGCAATTACACACTAGACTGTGGCATGGGACCTATCTTTCATTATTTGTCAACAGAGTATCTGTCATTTGAGCTCTGATTTCAGTTTGAGGTCTCCAGATTTTATCCCTGTACAATTCCTATAAGGAATATGAGAAAAGACAGTCAAAACAGCCTTGTTGTCCTTAAAATCACAGGAATCTAGGAAATAATAGTTTTAAAAAACAGTTCCAATTTGCAGGAAGAGCCCGAAGCCATTGAATCACAGAATCCAAAGCTGATCAAAAAGATCAAAAATCTGTTGCTTACAAGATTATTGCTTCAGAGCCACTTCCCCAACAGGTTAACAGTGAAATTAAAATACCATATAGAAGGATTCACAGGGGGTTGATCCAGCTCTTACAAAAATCAATGCATTTTCCTTGCTTCAGGTGACAGAGACATGAGGCTCAGAAGAGCCACTGTCCTGCAGGCTGAGCCAAAACTAATGCCCAGAAAAGAGCAGCTGCCAATCACAGCAATGAATCCATCTTCCAGGGACCCACAAAGGCAGGAATTTATACTGCTATCCCTGCTCCAGGGATAAATTTATACTGCTATCCAGTGCTGCTTTGCAGCTCCTTGTTTGACATGTTTTTTCTATATTCCTTTGTCATGCACTGACATATTCGTATGGTGGCTGATATAACCATCACTGGGTTTTTCTAAATATTTCCAACTGATAAAATTCAATAGTGGGAAAAGAAGCGCGGACGTGAATTTGTTCTCCCTTCCTCTCAGCAGGCAGCAGAGGGAGCTGCAAGAGCAAAAATATCAGTCCCTTTCTTAGTCCTTTTGCAGACCTTTCCTAAGTATCAAAGGTCTTTCCCAAAATCCAGGCCTGCTTGCAAGACGCAGGTTACCTAGCTCAGTTCTTTTGTGCAAACTCCTGGTATATGATACCACTATCCGATATTTGTTTTTAAAGTGTTGTTTTCAGTATTTAAATGACATTGTCACTAATTTATATAGACTCTCATGCGCTAAACTCTTGAGTGGTGAGTGTGAAGAGAAGGTCCATGTCATCTAGGTGGATAATGTAAAGAAAGTGCAATACTGATTAGTATTTTGCAAAACTTTTGTAGGTGCATTTGATTTTTACAGTGCCTTTTCTTAGTAGAAGTGCAGACCTTTTGTATCCCACAGCTTGACAGAATTTGTCTAACAAATGATGAAAGATAAAAACTATCAACCTGCTTACAGACTTGATTTCAGCTGCCATCCCCATAGTCTATGATATATACTTGGTTGAAGAAAATATGAGGTTTAGTCAATTTGTCTTGTTACTTGTCCTCACACAGCCACTTTCTTGCTCAGTGGCAAGAAGCAATTTCCAAATAACCCTGAACAAGTGCCAGGCCAATTCGTTTTCAATAGAGGAGCACTGATATTATTCAAAAACACAAGTGACCCAGTCTTCATCTTGGTCATTTCCCAAGCTTTTTATTAAACACAAGTGAAAAGTTTTCTGAGCTGTGAATGCTGCTAATACTCAGCTCAGCAAATGCATCAACAACAGTTCAGAGATGCCAAATATAACCAGTTATCTCTGGCTTACATGATTTTCTTCTCTGCAGTGTGGCAGCTCAGTACGCAAAGCTCAGTAACAATTTAAGATTCTTTTTTTCTTCTGGCTAACTGTTCTCCCAAAGAAGCTTTATCTTTTTCCTGAATTGTAACTAAAAGTAAATTCTACCACTATTCTACCTCCCTTCAAAAGCCTGCACAGCTGGACATAAGGCAATTATGCCCAACAGGCAATTATATGCTTTATCCACTGAAGCTCATGGTGTTAATTAAGTTGTATCAGTTCACACTTGCAGAGGAACCAGTTCTGTGGTCACTTTGAGAACAAGTCATATATAGTCCATCTGATATGGACTCATATTAGCACAATACTAATAAAAAACATGTGCTACTGTGGTTCCAAGACGGTATGGCTTGAAAGAAGATTAAATAATATCTGACATTACCTTATTCCTGATTTTGATGCGCTGGTAAAGATATTCAGGGAAAGGTTTGCGCGGGATGAAGCGGCCCATTCCCTTATTTACATGCAGATTTCCATCTTCAAACACAATCTTCCCTTGGCTTATGACCACGAGTGGGGCACCATGACACTCCATTCCTTCAAAGATGTTGTACTCAACGGCCTGAGGATCAACCAACATATTCACTGCAAGTTCGGTACAAGATCTATTTCTGTTAGTAACTTATAATCTGTATTTGTAGTCACATTTTTAGATATTGCCATTAAGAGGTGTATAAAATTGTTTTGTCTGAAGGAAAAGCAATGCATTTCAGTATGAAATGATTTTAAAGAATCTCTCTGATCAGAATTCTTTTCCATTTCTTCCTTTCCATCAAGGCTTTATCTCATTTGTTTTTGAGGACTTTTGGTATTTATCTAGAGCCTCTAGAAGTATGATAGCCTTAATAAGAAGGAAAATAGTGACTCAGCTGCCAGATACCCAGAGGACACGGTCCCACCATGCATTTGCTGTGACTGTGTAAGGGAATTTCAAAGGGGGCCAGCACCCATATTTTGGTCTGAAAAAGCCCAGAAAGGACCAGGAAAGACTGAATTTAAATGCGAATGACTGTCAGAAGGGCAGGTGATTGTTACTTTCTTGAAAATATAGAGATCTCAAGACAGAGAAATTAAAAATGAATTACCTGAACTTACTTTTTAAAGGTTTCTAAAGGTTTTTTGCCTTTTTAATATAAACCACATTACTGGATTTCCAGTAAAAAATAATTCCCCAATAGAAAAGACCAAAGCACTGAACAATAAGATAACAACTTTGAGATAGACAACACATAAGATAAAACCTGTCACAGTCAAAATCGAAGCGGCTCTGAGTCGCTGGTACTCTGCACTAAGGGCAGAGAAGTATGTGACAAAGCTTTGGAATTAAATAGAAAATCCCAGCTCTGAAGCTGATCAGAGCTGTATTATCAAAATACTTTATCATCTCTCATAGTTTAGAATATTATTGATTTAATTGTGCAATTTATAGTATCAGATGCTTTTCTGGTAAGCAAAAAAAGTGAGCTGGTTTTAAATTTATCATCACAGCTTTACTAACCTCAGCTGCAGAGCTGCTGATTCACATCTATTTACAGATCTACCACAAGCATGCAAAAAATAGTGCAATAGAATATGCAGACAGAAAAGAAATCCTTCATGATCCCAGTGCTTCCAATGCAAGATTTCAATACTTTCATCTCCTGAAACATTTACCCATTTCAGAATAGGAGTAGTCAGTTACCCCACTCCTCTATATCCCGTGCGTTTGGTGTTCACATGAATTAGATCAACAGTTGAAAAGCAACAGTCACATTTCTTTTTTCTTGCTGGTTTTCCTTTTCTCCTTACCGATTTATGGCTTTTAGCTGTTATAGTCTTCACCTTATCAGGGTCCCAAATAACAACATCAGCATCCGATCCTACAGCAATCCGGCCTTTTCTTGGATACAGATTAAAGATTTTGGCAGCATTGGTGCTGGTGACAGCCACAAACTGGCTCTCGTCCATCTTGCCTGTGGCCTAAAAACAATGTGATTTGAGCAAAACATGCTTATAAAATGGGGATTTACTATTCAGAGTACTGCATGGTCAGGGAGATACTGGAAAGCATGTAGTTCATATATATGGTGATGTTGCATGAAACAGATTTTATCAGGCAGGACTTTATACAAGGCACATTACTCAGGAGTTTCAAATAAATCAATGTGTTACTCCTGGCATCTCAAAGAACGGCCATATAATCTTAATGGAGATGATACCACCAAGTTGCTCAGCTATCTAAGACCCTTTCTCTACACACTGATGCCTAAGTGTGTTTTGTTGCTAGTCCTAGTAATTTCCATTTAAATGTTTTAACGATTTTAAAACAGAGAAACTTACATGAGTATTACAAGATTAAATAAAAGAACAAGATTCAGACTCGTTTAGAAACATTTCTTGCAAATTAAGTGCATTCTACTATTAGTATTACCAAACCTATACATCTAAGTAATACAAGCCCAATTATAAAGTCCTTGCCTGGAGAAATGTCACCACCAATTGAACTTTTTATACAGACAGTGATGGCTTAATAGCAGCTGTACGTAACAGCATTTTGATTTCTCAGTAGAGTATTTTGGGGTCTTCCGTGGCAATAAGCAAGAACAATGTTCCAAGGAAGAAAAACAGTGCCAAACTTTTTAGTGTTAAATAAACACTTATTTCCTGCCTGGTAAAACATGAGATTTGCAAAATATAAGCTACTCAGTGGTGCAGGGTTGAATGTTACCACCTGTAAATCCCATGTTGCAGCCCTTGCTGCAGCTCCTTCCCTTTGTGGGAATAACAAGAGAAATATCACTGGCTGGCTGAACTTTGCATGCTTTCCTGCTTTGCTCCTACATGGCAGATATCTGAAGCTGCTTCTGAGCTTGGAATCTCAATATTGGCCCCTGAAGAAAGTGGTTATTAAACACAGTATGGGAGAAGTGCTCATGAGAGCAGTGTAAATACTACCACTTCCCAGTTTGTAACATGCATTCAAGCACAATACAATGTAAAGTAATGAGCGTGTGTGTGTACGCGTGTGTCTGTGCATGGGTGTGTACGTGAAGACGGACAACAGAGGGAGAATATCATTATATATTAGGATCCATGGAACCATCAAAAAATTGCTTAACTTATACCGGCACCCCACTGCAAAACATGCCAGTATGAATTACATGCAATGTTCTCCTTCAAAGCACTTCATCATCCAGCCTCAGGCTCGGCTGGTATCCATTTGTAATTTCTCAGAAACGAAGAGACGCTTCCCAAACTCAAACAATCCATTCATCACATTTATATGGGGTCCACTTGAAATCATTAAACTGCTCCAGATCCTACATCTCTGAGAAGCATCCACAACTGGAAAATTAAGCGGTGGTATCTGTGAAGCCTCAGGTCTAATAAAACATGACGGTGTTGCAGTGTCAAGAGTGAAACACAGCCCTGAGTTTATAAAGCTGGAGAAGGTTTTTGAAATAAACAATTCACCTTGTAGTAGCACTCTCTCAGGGAATTCTCAGAAATATTAGAAAGTCACTTAAGTACTGACATAGCGTCTCCTGGTTTTCATTATTCAGCCAACACTCAATTTCTTTTTAGTCCATAAAAGTAATTAATTACTTACTACAGCCTTGTCCCAGACAACAGTCATTCTTTCCTCAATTCCATTGACCCCTTCAGGAATCATAGTGAAGTTGTCCTTTCCAATGGCTTTCTGGGCAGTGCTGTAGGGGCAATGTCCACTTCCCGTCACCTGCAGGTCCCCACTGTGGAGTTAACACACAGAAGGTTTAGACCAGGCATCACCAAGGTTACTTTGGTCTCCGACTAGCTGTGAATGGACCTTTCAAGCCTACATACCAGAGGCATAGGCTGTAAGTCATGTCAGCAGCCTTTACATGTTGGCTACAGATTGCTGAAGAGCGACAATGGCCTTGGACATTCCCACTTTCCCCCAGGAGCACTCTGAACTCCCCGATTACATCCCCCTCGGTTTCAGGCTGTTTACTGACAGAGATCAGGCACAAGCCCACTAACCAGGACAAAGGATTATTCTGGGATTAAGGAAATGATCGGAAGCTTGTATGAAATCTCTGCCAGTCTCAAGATAAATTAATTCACAACCATGCTGAAAAATGGCAGCAAATTTTACTATGCAAAGTCATGAGCATCAAGCTTGTTTCCCTGCATTTCTCCCCTGCACATACACTTTTCCTGCAATTCTTACACAAATATTTCTTGTCTGACCTTCCAAAACAGAACCATGAAAATAAAAAAGGAAGGAAAGTTTTTTATCAGGTAGTCTTCTAATTAAACAAAGAAAGGCATACTGCAAGTCAAACATGTGCTCTGGATTTATCTAAATTAAAGGTCTTACACAGAAAAAGGCATGGAGTAAAGCACAAAAAGCAAAAAGAGCTACCAAATAACGTTTTTATTTAAGAAGCCTTTTTTTTCAGCCTAGAGAAATTTTTTTTGCAGAGAGCAGAACTGAATCACAGCTGCTCTCAGGAATAAGAAGGAAGAACATAACCAATATGTAGAATCTTGCAAAAATAGAGAGACAAAAAAAGAAGATAGGTTCTTCAATATCCACAGGAAACAGGTGATATTTTTAGGTCTTGATTAATCTTACAGGAGTCAAGCACATTAAAACACACCATGATTTGTCTTCCATCACTCCAGAAGGGTGATGTCCTCAAAAGTCTGTCATCCTTCTCTTTGACTGATTATGTAAGTTCCAGCTCTGAAACGTCTGAATGATTTTGGTCCACAAATTTAGATTCCAGCAAGCTAACAAACAGCCAAGTACAGAGGAAAAAAGGGTCACACATCAGTAATTCTAATACAATTTTCTGGGCTGCCAGCCCTAATGATTGCTGACAGTCAGAGAAGAACCTTTGGCCTCTTTTCTGGTTCTTCACCACGTTCACATCCATCCCTCTGGTTTTTAGCAGAAGCCAAACCATGTATTTAATAGTGAAAAGACAGCTACGTTTTAGCTATTCCTGCTTATTAATGACTGCCTGGTGTTATTCCATAGGATTAAACCAAATCTATCAGTTAAACATTCATTTATTCTAACATAACATTAAAGTCAGAAGATTGCAATGCCATTTCTTCCTTTTTGTTGCTCTTCTGTCAGCTAAGCTTCTTGTGGCTTACCCTCTCTCTTTTCTGCGCTCTGATGAATACAACCGTGAAAACATGAATGTCACAGCCAGGCCCATATCACTGCCCATTTCCCTGAGGTTATGTTGCGCTTCTTACACCACACTATTAATTCCTACACCTGAAAGATACAAAGGAGTTGCTTCCTCTGAACCCTGTTTTCCCTCTCCTCTGACATTTAATGACAGCCACTGCACTCCCCAGTCTAACCAACAGAGACTTGTGGAGCTGAAGCATGTCGCTTGAGAGCTGCCCAACACCTCCTGGTTAACCACGCCAGCACTTCTACTGTCTCAATATACTCTACTGTCAAATGGGGGATGAGCATCAGATCAACTGAAAAACTGAGAGACATGAAGGGATCACCACAGAAAACATCTCCGAAAGAGGGAATGGTGGGAATTAACAGTGGACATATGTGTATCTTTAAATGCCACATCAATACCTTGTCATCTTATTCCTCACCGTAAACAAGGCTTTCACGGCAGATTACATCTTCCATGAAGCACCAAGATCTCAACTCTCTAGTTCAGAAGAGATGGCATACCACAGCGGCAATAATGCAGCAGTACACCATGGAAGATGAAGCTACTTCAGGTGCATGGCCCACAGATGAAACAAGGACCGAATCTCATGAAGTAAATCCAATCTGCAAACTCCATGAGACATGCTGGATTTTTATACATTCAGCTTTTCAGTGAAAACTCAACACTTCCTGCAGAAAACAGCACAAGCAGTATGCTGCATACTTGCAGAGGAAGAATGTTGTAAGGATTTTTTAATGAATGCAAAATATTGGTCTCCTAAGGAACAGTGCAATAGTAAAGTGAAATACTGTCTTTACCATCATCCTTGCATAAAATTCCCCACAAATGCAGGGCAGACTGATAAAATATACAGTTCTTTTTTTAGTTTCACAGTATAGATTTAAAGTATTAAAACTGAAAGCAGGCTAAGCTGCTGTCATTTAAGATCTAGGACTTTAAGCCACTAGGAAAAAAAAGCCATTTTTGCATGCCTGGAGGATAATGAAAACTTCTGTGACTGCTCAGTTTGTCTTTCTGAAGTTAGTGTTAAAAAAAGTCATTATTTGGATTCCAGTTCTAAAAATTCTCTTGCTATTTCAGCTAATCTGTTTTGACCCACATACTATTATTCTGGGACTCTGTTCTAGAAAACATATAGCCATGTCTGACAGAGTAAAGAGCCCAACATTTTGATACACATTCACATGTGCCTTTTGATACATATTCGTAAGAGCCTTACCCTCACACAATGATCTTCACTCTTTGCAGTCTTGATAGTGACAGATCAGACCAGAAAGTCATTTTTCTTCCTTGTCCTTATTTTAAGGAACAGAAAGCTTACTTATGGAAAATCATTTCTGCCATCAGACCATCACAACAGAACAAATTCCTGCGTATCCTTACCAGAACTGCATTTAACTCAGAGCTCAGCTGTGCATTCATTAGTAGTGCTGTCTGTGCAGCATCATTAGGTCAGCTGAGTTAAAACCTGGGTTTGGTGGACTGCACAGCCTGACCCACCACGTGCAAGGCGATATGTGTGCATACTGCAGCAGTGGCATTGATTGATGGCAGCTTCCCATCACACATATGTGCCCATTCACTTAAAGGGCAGCTCTGCCCAAGCCTGAATTACACATGCAGGGGCCTCACATTATCAGCCACACTGGCAGTGCCTGCCATACAGCCTGCCAGTTAGTCATGTGGAAAACTAACCTCAGAAGAAATGTTTTCGGAAGACCAATGGGTCACTTTTAGGGTTCAAATTCTACTGTTTGGTCTACAGCATTGGAAACCCTAGAAAGGAGAGGTAGCAGGTGAGATGAGTGCCACCACATGGCATTAAATAAGGTTTTGAATGGTAAATTGAGTTCCTCACTCCCGCACTAGCAATCTGTCCTGGTGGGACTTCAGCTGTGAATCTCCTTATCATTTCAAAGCAGATGGTCTTTTGCGTAAGCTAAAGAAGACCCAAAGTTGGCTACAGGCAGGAAATACTTTCAGGGATGTGTTTACAGTCTGGGGTGCTGGCAAGGCATTGCTGAGTTCTCCTTTTCTATACGAGAAAGACACTTCTCCCTCTGCTGTCCACATTCCTTTCATCTCTCTAGTGATAACCCTCTGCCTGCCAACCTGTAGACAGTCAGCCCATACCCCTGTCCTGACAAGTGATGGCCTCCAGTCACCAGCCTGTCTCCACCTGAGTCCCTGACAGGCTCCTCTTTCTCCTGCCTGGCATACCTTCTCTATATGTACCACTTATCTTTGCTGTCTTCCAGCTTGAGGAGTCTGGAACCTATAAAGACACAAGGCAAGCTAAAAGTAAAAACAAGGCTGCAAGAACTAAACACAAGTAAACTTAAATGATTTTGGTCCATTGCAGATGAAGGCAAACTACCAAATCAGAAGTCAATGCACAGAAGCTAAAACCACTGAACTCTGCTACAAACACTTACAAGATAGTTTAGGACAGCCCAGTTCTCAAAAGCGCTCACAGCTTACAGCCCCACACCAGCTTTGACAAAAACTGCACCAGGAAAGTTTTCTCGGTTCTAGGTATCTCTGCATTCAGGAACCACACCGATTTCAGGATCTGTGCTTGCCAGATATGGCCAGGGCTTAAAACTGAGTCTGTTCTCACTGATAGGGATCTATCCACCAGGCTGCTGCCTATGCTGGATGGTGACGATGCCATCCAATCACATATTAACAATTTGGCTGGAGGAAACAGAGAACGAGGGAGAAAGCCAGTTTGAAGTCCTAGACTAAAGACTATCAAGCTGTATAATTAGGAATCACTTAAAAAGCAGGAAAAAAATTAATTAATTCCTGAATAGCTGCCTCTCTATCACACTAACCAGGAGCTGGAAAGTCCATGCCTGCTCACCTGACTGACAACCTAAACACAGAGATATAACCATCCTTGGTTTTCTGTGTCCCTTCTCTGCTGTCTCATGTATGAGACTGGTCTAAAGGAAACTGAGCTAATCCCTAGACGCTTCATCCCATGTGGCTTTTGCACTTGCGTGATCATCAGCCTGTAAAAAAAAATGAAGGTCTTACCATGCTAAGAGCGAATTTAAGTGATCTGGAGTGGTAGGATCAGGGCTCAGAGGTGGTGAGGTCACGAAAGCTGCAGCCTTGGCCCAGTTTTTGCTCCAGTAATGTGTCCCATCTGTTCCCAAGCTGGCAGTGATCGGCTCTCCAAAAACAAGGGGACCTTGGGGAAAGCAAGGATATACAGGAACTGGTTACAATCCACTCTCTCTTCAGCACATTATACTGCTTGCTGCATGCAGCCATGTATAATTTATGCATTGCTACATGGCCAGCATAGCTCCCAGGAAATTAAGCAGCCCTGGCTTTGTCTGTATGATAAAAAATTAGTCACGAGGGTCTCTGAGCTACACATGCTTTTGATCAGCATATTTACAAAGCTCTCTTTCTAATCCAGAAGGAGACAGTTCAGATCTGGGTTTAATTTGTAATGTTTTAATCACAGCCATGTTCTCTCTGTTGCTCTGATTTGGAGTGCATTTAGGTGGAGGATGGGCTCCAGCAGACATGCCTTTTTACTACTCCCAGCTTGGGCACAACACCAGCAGATAGCAGCATATGGCCCTGAGCACCATACTCCAAGTTTCCAAGAATACAAATATCAAGACGGTATTTTGCTCTTTGGCTTTTCCATATTGCTTACGCACTTTGTAGCACGAATCAGCAGAACACTCCTGACTCACAAATGCAGCTTTGAAAGCGGCTGCCTCCAGGCTCACAAGTCCCTTTTGGGTGCTTTGTCACCTGTGTCCCTCCATGGCTCCCGCAGGCAGTGTCAACCCACAGATGTCCCCAGTCCACATCAGCCCCCAGGAGCAAGGCCAAGAGTGAGCGTTAGGCATCTCTAACAGCAGGTTCACTGCCCAAGCCACCCCTCAGAGGGTAATACCCTGAAATACCGCCAAAAGGCACAGAGGATGTGCTAGACCCTGTTATGAACAAAATATCTCCCTCCCATGAACAGAGATACAGCAGTCCAAGGGAAAAGTAAAAGGGAAGACAGGATAAAGAAGAGTTACAACACAGTCTTCAAGAGGACAGCTTGTGGGGAAGAGTTTCTCAACTGAAAAATGTAGAAGGATTTCCCTTCATCTTTCCCAGCTGTAAATATTTAGGGTCTGTGATGGTGTCACCATTCTTTGGTAACCTCTCCCTATATCTTGTGATTTGGGTAAAGATGTACAAGTTCTATTATTCAACAAAAAAAAGAGCTTGAGGGAGAAGTCTCTTACCTTTCTTTCTGGCCAGTGCAATGATATCAGCCGCACTCTTGCTCATCACCTTGGTGATGTACACTGGGCAGTTTATTCGACTGGCAATGGTGATGGCACGGAAAACTGCTTCTGCTTCCAGCTGAGAAAAACAAGGAGGGAAAAGTTAAGTGCAAAAGCAGACTAAAGAACAAATGAACTGCAGGACTGACCCATAATTCTCACTGTTTAGCAACAACTCTTCAGGGGTTGATTCTGCTTTTTCCATAGAGAGAGACACAGTGCTGGGAAACGGGGAGCTAACTCAGCCTCAGACACTTTGCATTAGGAGTAACCACAGCCTGGCTGTACTCGCTAACAGGGTACAGCTGCCCCGGCACAAATGCAGCTCCCTGGCTCCCTGCACCCCAGGAAAGGTCACATCCAAGCAGCTCATGGGGCTTCTCCTTACCTCCCTCCCACCCTTCTGCTTTCGACTTCTACCCTGCAGCTGGAAGCAGAACAAAGCAAGGAAATGTTTCTCAGAGACAACCTCTGAGCTCTCCTGGCAGCCTACCCTATACAATCTCTACATAAGGATAACACGACAGTGAATGTAAAGTATTCTCAAACAGCAATTTCAGCACTATGGACTGAATTTAGCCCATAATCTATAAAAGCCTTTGAAGCATCGCCCAGTAAGTCCCCTCTGTCAGCAAGCATAAAGGCAATCTCCTCCCAGGGAGCCAGCTGGGACGTAGGCACACAAACAATTCATCTTCAGACAGAGGAGCTCTGCTTCCCAGTGGCTCTGAAGACTCCTTTCCCCAGTCATCAGTTTTATACCTCCTTCCCAGATGGACTCACAGTATGGGCATTTTAATACCTAAAACTCTGTTGTGACTGAAAATACTGACTTGACAGTTCAGAAATTTCTCTCCAAGCGCTGGGCTATAAAAGTTGAGCAACTTAGCCCTTCGAAAACCATGTGACTTAATTCTTTTTATAAAGTTTTGTAAAGTATTTTTTCTTAAATCAGACTGTTGCTGCAGGTTGGCCTAGGACTTTTATCACAACATTTTCTCTGGAAGCTCCAAATGCACCCACAGAAGACCAGGGAAGGAGGCAGGACCTCTGTACCTCAGCACTGGGGCTGAGGTGGTCAGATGCATGGTCAGAAAGACACAGAATTCCTTTCTGGAAACTGCAAATACAGATTTTCCTTAGGCCCTTGCTCTCATTAAAAGGAAACAATTCCATTCTTTTAGAATAATTTAGATGGAAGTTAAACAGCAAAATGAAAAAGTACATAAACAGTTCAACAGAAGAATGCGACCAATTAAGCCGATTCATTTTGCCTTGGGGAGAGGTTATATAAAGAACTACAAACCACAACAATCTCTTCAAGTATAGTCTCAAATCCCCAGGACTTTGTCTCTTTAGTCTTCAAGGAAAGCAGTCACTTCCCACTACCGCCCTCCATCACCTCATTAACGGCCTGAACTATGTACATTAAGGGACATCTACATGTCTCCACCTTTTCCTTCTCATTAAAGACACACTTTCCAGATGCCTGAGATGATCCATGCCAGAGCCTGGTTTTTATTAAGAGAGAGTTGCATAAAATGAACTGCCTCGCAGCATCTTTCCATTCTCACATATTTGCATTTCTACAGCCTGCTTTCTACTACAAATGTATCTGTCGGCATAAATCGAGATTTATATGTGGGCGTATGCACATACGTGGTATATATGTACACATGCATCTTATAGGAGGTTTTGAGCCAAAGCATTTTAATGAATGGAGTTACTCCGAAGCCTAACCCACAAGCTGTACTGCTGATTTTTACCCTGATACTCCATTTTCACCCTAATAAGACATTTTCTCGTCATCACAAATCAAATCACAAGGGTCACACTCAAAAAACACATCGACTCCCGTGCCTGGGGCAGCAGGAGCTGCAACTCCTGAGTGTACAAGGACACGCTCATACCCGGACCGAGGGAACATACCTGCTGCAGCAGCAAAAGGGTATTTCAGGCAAACAAATAAGCTGAAGGGGACCTGGACTTTTCAAGGCTTTGAATAATAGTGGAAGAGGCTGTGGGAGAAGCAGACAGCTGCCTTCCCTCACGCACCCGTCTATCATCTCCACATACAGAAGCCAAGCTCCGATACTACATGCTCAACAAAGTATTTTCATGAATGACAAAATGAGTCAAGTCTCTTACCTCCTCAGGCCTGCTCAGGGCATGTCCCTCGGGTCCAGTGATTCCCATCTCCAGGATACGCTTTTGTTCCTGCAACGTAAGAGATAAATACTGACAACTGCTCCAGGATGAGACCCTTGCACCCAGCATCCTCTAGCAGATTAACAGCCATATTGTCTGACTGCCCCTTTTCTGACTGTGTAAATGCAGCTGCATAAGCCTGCTGCTGGGGGAGGAGGGCTGAAAACACTGGCTCTAAACTGGTACCATGCCACCCCGGTGTCTGTTCTGCACAGCCAGCACAGACTTCAGGGGAAGATTTGTCTCTGCAGTGTGATCGAGTGTACTTGTGCCTTGAGCCGTTGGACTGCACCATCAGAAATCTCCTCTGCCCTCCAGAAAGTCTTATTTCACACCAAGACACCAACCCAGGGAACAGGCTTCAATCAAGATACTAAATAGCAATTATGGATATTTCCAGCCTGCGATTCTTTATTTACTTGCACAAGTTCCTCTCTGGCTGCAACCCATGAGGCACTGTTACCTTCCTTAAACTTTCAGCAATGCTGACACTTCTTCAAATACGGTCTTGCCTTTGGCATCCATTTTTCTGTAACACTTTTCTTACAGAGTGAATCATTAAAATAGTTTTCAGGAAAGCAAAACAGTGCTCTCTAGTAGTGAGGGCACTGTGTCCACACCAAAAAGCCCATCTTAGGACCAATGGGGGTTTGTCAGAGAAAATCTGTGCTATCTAGCTTCACAGCAGTGAGATAAATTTTGTAAAATAGACAAAAAGCTTCACCTATCTTTTAATTTAAGGTCTGGTAGTGGTATTGGAATAAATGTCCCTTTTTGCAGAAAATGGTGGTCAACCACTTCTGATCTGACGTTGGTCCAGGTCTGCCAGCAGAGCAGAAGTGGGGCCAGAGCCGTTGATGTACCTCTGACCCTCACCTGCCCTGCCCACAGATCTCTAATGAGCTGAGTTCAACAAATGTAATGACTCTGTGATACAGACAAATGTCCCCTAGAGACCAGGTTGATGTTATCGAACATACTTTACACTGTCATCTAATAAATATTTGATCCCAGCTCCCTGAGGGGTGAAACGCTCGCACATTACCAACATACTCCAGCAAAACCTGAGCAAGTTAATATTCACGTATACTTTTACCTTCATTGCAATCAATCAAGGCTGAGGAGGCATTAATAGGAATGTATTAATCTGACTGTGTAATTAAAAATATTTTGGTTAGAAAATCATAATGTTTCATAGGTATTCTCAAAAATAGCTGCTCTAAATCATTAATTCAACGGCTCTGAACAGTGCCAGTCAAAGACTCCAGATAATTAAAATACAACAAAAAATAAAGCTACAACCATATAAAAAAACATAGCAAGATGGCAAAGAATGGCTGCACAAAGTAGGATAGATTTGCATCCTGAAGGAAGTCATAAAATCAGATCATATGATAAAATTACCCACTGTAAGAGGATTTGATAGTGCTAATAAGCTAGAATATTTGTTTGATAAGATCAAATCTGTATTTTCACACAGGATAGTCCTGAAAAACCTCCCTGTAGGCAGCTTTCTTTTCACTATCCAAATAATCCTTCTAAATAAAAGCATAAGGAAAAATAGATTTTATGAGACATGGCAATGGTGAAGAAATAAGTTGATGTATAACATAATTCACATTTTTTACTATTTCCTCTTTTGCTAATAATTTTTCTGTCCTGTATGTTCATATTCCATGGCTGTATATTAAAGTTGATCAAAGAAAAAAGTAACTGAAACAGATTTCTATCAGAAATGCAATTCCACGAGTGTGCCTTGATTTTAATGAGGAACATACCAAAACATTGCGGGTGCCATTTGATTTGTTTCATTTTGCCATTCCTACAGTAATACTGACTTCTTATGTTTCTTATTATTCACTTTCATTCTACTGTATATTTTATGTTGTATTAGAACTATAAATTATATATTTTGGTAGTTTTCAATCATGCTAAACCTCATGAGAAATCAGCTTGTTTTCCCCTCTTGAATCCAAATGAGGGTTTTCACCTGGTTTCAGTGGGGGAAGGACACAACTGCACAACAGCCAAACCTGGGGAAAGGGCGAGAAGACTTGCAAAGGGGGTAAATTCTTACCAGACAGATAAAGGACAGAAACCCACAGAGGGAAAAACAAAATAAACCCATGTGGGCAAGTGCCCTTACACACTGCCCAACCACTTGAAGTTCTCCCTTAACCATGAGACAAGGTGGCTTCCCTAGTCCAGATCTCAAAGACACCTTCTTTTTAGCTATTGTAATTTTCCTGTAGCCTCGTCCTTAGCAGATAAGCCAGCAGATAAAGAGCTCAGCAGATAAATCAGCTGGCTCCATGCACGTACAAGGGATCAGAAGAGGGAGACCTCTCTGCAACAGCCTTAAAAGATTTATCTGCCACAGATGTACAGAGTCATAACAACACCCACCCAAACCCACCCATTCTGTTTTACAGGGGAATCCTGGTCTCTGAAAGCTCAGCAGGAGGTTTACTATTGACTGTTGTCCTTGGGATACCTCTTTCGATGTGCTGTGGCACAGATCAGAGCTACAACACACTCCCGTGTGAGGACAGTACTTACGCAGGGGACCTGACCTGCAAAGACTGCACTGGGGATCCGGGATGTTTTAATGGAACATACTGAATTTGAGTCCAGTTTCCTGGTTCTCAGAAGCATCTTCAAAAAGCATGACTTGCACTTTAACACACATTTTTGAAACGTTTAGAAGATGACGGTCGTTTCTTATTCTCAAACTTCAGAAATTTATAAGAATGTTCTCAAAAATAAGTAGGTCTGAGAGCTTTACCACCCACTCCAAACTCACTATGCTGCTTATGTTGATAGCTGCAGCAAGAGACGTTAGCATAAAGCTTCCCAACTCCACTTTTTGTCCCCAAAATCTCTGAGCAAGGCTTTACATTGTTCTGCTTCACTTGTCTCTGACAGATTCGGAAGAGATCTTCTTGCTTCCTTCTGTCCCCCTCATCCAGACCTCATCTGCCGCCAAGGCAAGGAGCTCTCTGCATCACTGCTCGACCTCACAGATGCTCTGCCATCCTCTCATCCCAGGCTTTATACCAGTGCTGTGCAGGGCATCAGGCTCAATTAAGGCACTTACCAGCTAGCTCCTTTCTTCCTACCCATACTCTGACTGGAGGGGTTTATTTCTCCCTTGTGCCTATCTTCTCACAAGTGAAGCAAAAATGACAGTTCACTCACCTGAGCTATCAAGTCTCCATTTTCAGCATGGACCAGGATAACAGCCCCAAGACTTTTTAGAAAGGTAAAGGCTTCATAAAGCTGCAGGTAGTACAAAGAAGGAAACACTGCTGAATAAGGAAAACATATTACTTAACACTCAGAGCTCCCTGTTCACTTCAGTTTTGCACCTTCTATGCCGATAATTAAGTAGGTGAATAGCAAATTACCTCCCTTTTCCACCATCTGCTTTCTACACGGAGCCTGAGCTTCACCGTTTGGTGTTGACTTACCCACCCCCTTGCACACCAGTCAGCTCCAGGACCAGCTTCTGCCCTTCTGCATCAAGACAGGGTCAGAAGTCCCGAGCAGGGCTGCACCTCCCTCGGACACAGTGCCTCCCCCAGCCCCTTGTACTGCAGGGCTACCTCTTCATGCCCCTCCATGCAGGCCTAAGTTTAGTGAGCAGTTTCTTTTCCGCAGTTTTAGCTAATGTAAAATGGAATTATTCCCATGGACTACAGACACTTTTAGTACAGCTAGAACACCTCTTTTCTGAAGTGCAGGCATTTTGCACCATCTTCTTAGAGCAGATAGTGCCAAGCTTTCACCAACATCTTTGATTCTGCAATTAAAAGTTCCAATATTTTCTCCAGAGCACCCTTTTTTACTGCTTTCTAAGATTCAAAACCCACCCATACAGAAGGGAAATAGTTGATCCTATTGTTTTTACTGAGAATTTCTGAGCACAGATGTACTGAAATTCAGTTCATTTTCCAAAGAGTATTCGGCTAATGTGTTCCCTGTTTAAACTGGATGTCAGTAATGTGAGAGCTTACTTTCTGAACACAGATCAAATACTGAAGACATGGTTTCTTCAGTGTCCACTTTTGCATTAGGTCACTTCAGCTAGCATTGAATGGGTCGGAATACCCAGCTTGCAACATGCACATTTAAACAAGGTAACAGGCATTACTCTAGCCACACATTAAACATTTTGATGGATTTCTCTTGGCAATTCCAACAGGGAGTTGAATTTAACAGGCACTGCCTCTCAGAGAATATTTATATATTAATATGTCTAAAATTCCAATTAAAACCACATGTATTGGAGGTGTAACAACAGTTATTTAAGAGACTGAGAGCTATAGCTCTGGGAATAAGTAAGAAAGAAACATTTTGTCAACTGAATAAGCAAACATTATTACTAACAGATGCCATTGTCCATTTACAATGACCTGATACTTATGAATGGGAAAGCTGAAGAGTCTGGAATCTGTAATGAGCTCTGGACAAACAAGCTCATTGTTATCTCCAGTCCTAATGAGAAAAGGCCACCTCCCCCAAAGCGCAACTCCACTGAGCTGTTTCAGCAACCAAGGAACTCTTGAAACCTCAAAACTGCCACTGCCTCAAGTGCTTCATTTTTTGTTCCCTCTCTGACCTAGAGTTCTTGAAATGTAACAGCAAAATAAAGTGAGGGCGAAATCCAGAGCAGTGCTGAGTGGTTGCAGTGTTGGGAGACACCAGAAGATCTTTGCAGAAAGTGAATGTCATACACTTGAAGGAACACGTGTAGATGTTCAACACTGCTCAGCACTGACCCTCCAGAGAGAACTTCCCCGCCCACTGCACATTTCCCCCAGTGCCACCCAGGTCAGTGGGAACATTTCTCTGGGATTCAACCTTAGCAACTCCTCAAGTGTTGGGATATCATAGAAGAGAGCAGAGATCACAGCAACGAAAAGCATTCAGAGCAATACCTGGCTGTCGGACATTTGGTAGAGATCTTTGTAGGCCATGTAGACTTGAAAAGAATTCACACCTGTTCCAAGACAAAATTCAAAGGTGTTGCCATGTAAGTAGATTCTAAAATTGTATTTGAACAAAAACTTCAGGAAAAATAAGTCATAGAATATGTCTGGACCAGGCTTTTCACCAGTGATTGCCAGAAATAAAGCATGGCTCCATAGCTGAATTACAGCCACTAGGACTAGAAGCCTGAATCCTCTTTTCTCTGGGGGAATTTGTTGGACTCCATGGACTGCCTGTGTTCAGCCCTGCAGCAACTCAGCCACCACTGCAAACGAGATTGCTTGTAGCCAAATCACAGACAAGCAACAGTGGCTAAAGCAAGCATGTAAAGTTTGTGAAGTTTAAAAAAACTTGCGCAAGGTTCTGTGAATCACTGGTTTTCTTTTTAGCTTTCTTTAGCTAATGAGAGAAACACTTCAGCTTGACCTGAAACTGTTCTTTTTAACAGATAAACTTCTACTTAAGTTCCCCCAAAGTACTGAGAAGCTGTTGGAACTGGGTACCTGAATTTGCATACAGATTTTCTTTTTCTCGACCCTACTGCCCAATGCAGCCAGCTTAGCTGATGGCAGACACTGGGAAGGAGTGGAAGCAAAACCTAAAACCAGTTATAAGGGCAGCTCACATACCTCTCCTTCCACCTTTCAAAGATCGAAGGATTTATGTTGGCAGTCATATAAAACCATGAAAGATGACAGCTCCAAATTTTAGAAATCAGTAAGAAATGCTAGTGTTGAGTGTTGGTTGCCAAGAACCAACTGTACTCAAACCCCTACAAGTTTTGCTATTTATTTCAAAGATTTGATTATTTACACAGCTTCGTATTCTAACAGAACTGGAATTCCAAACATCTTCTGTTCATATTTTTTGTACATATGAATTCGTATTAGTTTATAAATTTGCCTTACTCTTTAGTCTAGTGATGACATCTCCAGTTTGGTACAGGGACTGATCTCAGAGTTTTCTAGTTTAAAGGAAAAGTAAATTCCAAGCTGTCTAAGCCACGTATGCTGCATTTCAAAATAGCTGTCATGAAAACTGTGCTTACTGGGGCAAGAGGAAAAAGAAAGAGATCTGTTCATGTTATTCCTGTTGTCTACACAAAATGAATAAGGCTTTCTGATGAAGATGTAACTCCTTCATGAGTCTAGACTGAGCAAATATATCCTCGGGCAGAGGGTATGGCTGTTCACACACACAGAGAGAATTTGTTTATTCACAATTACAATACTAAACTACCCCAGGATACATGCAGAATAAAACCTTGAAATGATCCCTGGTATTATGTCTTCTTGCTAAGTCCAGCCAGCTCAGGGAGAAATCCAAAGCAGAAGCTGGCCTCTCCTTGCCAACTTCCACGCTGAGCAAATCCAGCCTGGACTGTGGAGCCTCATCAGCCCGTAAGCCTGTCCTTTCTTCCTATTTTCCTATTTCTTAAGTTCCTAGAAAACACACATGGCCTTTACTAACTGTAATCCCTCAGTCTATTCCTCATTACGCAGTTTCAAAGTACTCAATATGTCCCCACTTTAAAACCTTTAAGCTTGACTATATCTTCCCTGGGGCCAATGCTTACAGCCTCATGCCTGCAGCTCCGTCTCCCCTCTGACTGATCACAGCAGCATCCAGCACATCTGCTCGACCTGCCTTGGAGAAAAGCTCTGTTTTCTCTTCACAAACCCACTCAGTGTCTCAGATGTCAGCTGCACCTGGGAGCCACTTTTCTGCATGGGTGACCATGCACACATGAAGCAATGAGAGATGTGTCAAGGCTGGTCCTAGCCATGCCAACTAGCCTCAGTCATGGCACCGGACTGCATCCTCTCGTATGCATTTCTCTGTCAGCAACTGGGTTACCTATTGCTCTCCCTTATCCACTGGGATCTAGCCAAAGATAGTTCATTTAATCACAGTCCTGCAGGAGATAATGCAGCTTTCTCTGAGTACTGTGGTTGGAAGACATACATTGACCCAAGTAATATATATTCTCTTCCTTTTTCTTTATTGCCTTTGGATCTTCCTAGGCCCTTTTCTGACCTTGGTAAAATGACTCAGTTTTGCTCCCACTCATGTTAATGTTCTCCTTGAAGTCAATGAGAGCAGAAGGGATACCAGCAGGGATCCCGCCATGGTATCTTGAGCTTATCCTTTACCGACAGCTCCCACAGTGGAGAAGCAGAGTTCTCCCACCTAAATGCACATCCATGCCCTTGGCTACCACATCAGATACACACAAAGCGGAAGGGCATCTCACGGGCTTCCTTTACAGCAAACAGGGGAGACGGTTTGAACCACCCTGTCTTGGAAAGAGAGTACCTTTACAAGATACCAAGACAAAATAGCAGCAATTTACATATAGAGCTATCCAAGATTAGACTATACCTAATGCCTTGGTCTGGTGTCTTGATCTACTCATTGGCAATGTGTGGCTTTTCAAAAGCCCTGGTCCACGGCCTATTGACCTTAATGCTTAACATTTGTTACATCCTTGTTTACCTTGCACCAAGAGCACTCAATAGGATCCTCTCCGCATTTCAGACAGTGCTCCAGGTCTTTTTGAACAGTGACAAAGTGCAGTAGTTAAAGGAACAAGTGAGGCCTCTGTCAATGCATTTCAGGCTGTTGTTCCTTTGCATATACTGGAGAAGACTGGTCCCAAATTAGCTGCCGAAGTGCTACAAGCCTGAGTCTTTATAGTCAACATTTGGTTCTACAAAATCTCCAGGTCCTTCCAAAGCCTGTGCCTCCTTAAATTAGCTTTGTATTGATTTAAAAGTGATTAATTATTCAATTGTACCTCATGACAAGGCACCTCAACAGCAGCTCTGTGAGCTCTCCTGTTATTCATGCCGAGATTGTATTAGGCACATGCAGCACTGAAACACAATTAGCTGAGCCCTGTTACTCAGCTAACTCATCCACCAGACAATCAGCCAAGAACAAATTCAATCCAGATTCCCAGCTGATGAAAACCAGTGTCACTCCACTGACATTCAGTCTATTTGTACCAGCTGGCTCAAATGTTTCCAATTATCAGCAGATATTATCCATTAATTTGAAAGCCCTTGCCACACTGAAATATTTCCTATTGTGCTTGTGCTTTCATACTCGCCCTTACCTTGTGTGTCCTAACACGAGAGTAATTCACATTGACTGCCTGAGACATACTGCAGCATCCGTGAGAACAAAGGCGACCTCCTAATGCTATGGCCACCAAAGAGGCCACCAAGGGCCCCATCACAATCCCTCTTCAGGAACCGATGAACAGATAACTGCTTTGCCTGAAGACTGAAAGGTAGGTCAGATTTATATTGAAAACTCACATTTCGATAGTTGGAGAAAACTATTAACCTAACTGTCTGCATCAGGCTTTTAATGTAAGCCCTCAGGCAAATGTGGGAGTGCTGAGCCATCTGTGACCTGGAAGCTCTGGAAAATAGTATCTAACCTTTGAAACAAGGCACAGTATACTTGTCTGAGAGTACAGTCAGCTAATGCACAGCAGCGTATCCATGTTAACGCTGACAGCAGGGAAACAGCACAGATTTAGCACTATCAGTGTTGACAGATGTCATCACCTTGTAAAAATCACCTATATTACAAAGACCTATGTAAGATCAGCTGCAGTTTCTCTAAATTACGTGTAATCTTGCTGATTGAAGGGGTTTGTTGCCTAAAATCTGGTTATACAGCACACGTACTGCTAGCATGCTGCAATACAGGATAAATTCCCCGAGGTGACTGCACCTCCATAGTATCTCAGTGAAAAACTGCTCACTCAAAACCACGATTTTGCTTTGTTTTTCTACTTTGATAGTACATTTCTCTATAAAGAGAATATTTCAAATCTAAGTCATTACTAGCACTACACCCTACAAAGGATGCTGCACTACTTAAGACTTCCCAACACAAGGGTCATTCTGATTTACCTGTGGTAACTAGATACCCATGGTAACTAAATAACCATACACTTTCAAGGAAAGTATCAACTGAAAAATATTTGAAAAAAAATGTTTCTGGAAAGAAAATCCATGCTGTTAGGTAGAATTTTAAGGAACTAGATCCAAACTAGGATTTTCTGAAGGCTGGATTCAATTGCCCACACATAGGTATCTGGTGACACCAAGATGCTCTCCATATATGAGGCTGTCATGCTGAGCTGGCATGTATGGAAAAGGATTTATGACAGGTTTTATCTGTACTATTCTAGACTGGTAGCTGGACTTCAGGTAGGATAACCTACAGCATCTCACATGATAGCAGACCTCTTAGTTGAACCAAATCAAGCCCATAAGTGTCTTAGATTCCTAAAAAAATGACCTGTTTCTTGTAAGTCCTGAAACAAATCATCTTCTAGTAACTTCAGGGAAAACCACTGGAGACCAAGCACTTGAGAAAATCAGGACATTTTTTCAATATTAGGTACCTAACTTTAGCATCTATTTTTTCTAATAACTTGAACCTATTTTAAAAATATAGGCATGTTTTATACGAAAATCTAGTCTCAGCAAGTAAATTATCCTAAGCCATTGCTGAGAAATGAGATCTAGCCTGTGATGACAATTTCTCAGACACATGTGCCCTTCATATTTGGGCTTAATTTGAGGCAACTAAATGGGCCGATTCCAGTCTAGTTAAAATCCGAACCGCTACCTTGAAACGTCTCATTCTCCCCATTCATGAAATAGAGGATCTAAGGTGACTGGGCTGATTACCCTAAATGCTGATCTCTGAGTTTTACCTTAAAATAAAAGCTAACTGTGCAATGTCTGAGCCTATTTCCACATGTACAAGCAAGCATAAAGTGACACATTTGTATCTGACAACATACACATCTTAATTTTCCATGCCTGTATCAGGGTAAGCCTACTCCCTCCATGGGCCTTGCTGCTGACTAGCTCCAGTGCACAAAGTTTTAGGTCTGTTTTACACAGCAGCAAGTGAACAGAAAAGTTCAAGGTAGCACAGAACCTTGGATAGCATAACCAGTACCTGTGCATTTCTGTTCTGGATGATGCATTCATTAAAATACTTCAAAATTTCACCTCCATATGATATTTCGATAAAACGAAAAAAAGACTACTGATTTTCACTCACTAACCTTTGTCTTGCACCAGTATTTCCAGCTCTTCTCGAATCCCATCATACCAGCTGGTGATGTCCACATGCAGAGAGTAATCACAACAGGATTTGGTGTCAGCTGCCTCATGCCACTTCTCAAAGGAGGTCAGTAAACTCGATCCAGGTTCTGGAAGCACATGGTCAACTGAAAAAGAGAGTCAGTGTCTGTTACCCAGACCGCATACACACTGTTCAGATTTCCTCGGTGCCTGTGAGCAAGTAGCCTTCCAGCATCTCAGCCAAAACAGCAGCCTTGGAGGCAGTTTGTCTGCAGACGTTAACTTTGGGATGTTACCCAGGCCCTGCTCTCTCAGGTATAGCAGACTTTGTGGACAGTCTATACTAAAGCTGAGTCTGGCAACCCACTTGGTGCAGCATCAATGGACACACAGTGGGAGAGCCAAACATCTCACAGTTTGGGAAACATTTGTTTTTCCCTTGACTGTTTTGTAAGAGATCACAAGTTCTGGACTTACCTGTATTTATTGTCTGATGTGTCCATTTCTATGTATTTCATAGTAAGCATTATTATTACCCAGTGCCTCATAGTCACCGAATTGGCCCACTCTGCCCTACCAATACATCAATGGAGATGTTTGAACTCTTTTCTCAGCTCAGCAGCCAGAATTGGGAATACAGCCAAAGGTCTGAACAGAGAAGATGCAGAGCACAAACACTCAGCCACCCTACATGGCAGACTGAGTGTGCTTCAACTACGCATCTTCACTGTCTCAAGGCTTTCTGCATCTGATCATGCCACAATGTTTACTGACATAAAATAAAGACATGACTCCTTATGCATATATACTTATCTTTGCAGGGCTAGGACAAAAGTAAGTAGGGAAACAAAGCAATATCAGCTTACCAGTGGCATTTGCAAACCTAACGCTGCACAGGAAGCATCAAATGAACATACACTGAAAAAATTATTAACAAAAGTAATGAACAGCAGTGCATTTTGCACTTATTTTCAGAGATCCTCTCAGCTGATACTTGCTCAGCAAAAAAAGCCACATCCCAATCCAGTGGGAGTAAAACCCCACTGGGAAGTTCCTCTGCACAAAGAAGCTAAGACAATTTATGTCAACTGAACAACTGCCTCACAAAGTCTAACCAACGGCCAAGCCACTGCTAGTAGGAAAGAGATAAATCCTGTCCTGCCATCTGGTAGACAGAAGAAGGGTCTTTAACAACTAGAAACACTTCCCCATTCCACCAAGAAAGACGTTCCTCCAGGACATCTCTGGTAAGGACTTCCTCAATTCCTGGTGGAATAAATAAGCACCTTGGTATTCCAAAGCCCCTGAAATGTCACTAGGTGGGAACAGCAGATCTTTGTCAGATTTTCTGCGCCATATACTTACAGCACTAATTACATTGTTTTTCAAAAACCCCAAGAGTAGGTATATTATCCCTCAGTGCTTGTTCTGTATCTCAGAGGAAAATCCAAGAGACAATTCCCCACACCACTGTTTCTTTCTGAGGGTAGGTTCATTTTCAGGCCAACTGTGAGTGACAATCATGAATGGATCTCCAATACAGTGCCCAGAAATTTGAAGATTCATTGCAGATCTCAGAAAATGGGTATGGAGCCTCCTGTAGCTATCCCCACAAGTGCTACACGAGCTTCAGTCTGAAGTGGGAAGTTGGTATTGCTAATACTCACTGATCATGGTGGTGCCCCCTGCTAGCGCTGCTTTTGTGCCTTGATAGAAGTCATCAACAGCAGTCATTCCTTGGTAGGGCTTTTGTAGGTAAGTGTTGACGTCTATTCCCCCAGGAATAACCATGCGCCCATTAGCCTCTATGGTCTTGACTCCTCCAGGAACAATCAGATTCTCTCCTATTTGCCTAGGCAGCAAGGAAAGCCAGTATTATTTTACTTAAACAAAGAAGCACAGGGGACAGAAGCTATTTGAGGCATGTAGGGGAGAGGAACCCACAGGCCATACAGAAAGAACTGGGACCCCAAAGGAAAGGTGAAGCTCAAACACCCGCTCTGGCCGCTCTGCACGGCACTGGCAGAACAAAGCATCCATGAGCCTGCCTAGCTGGGCCGTGGGCTCGGTTTGCTTTGCACTGCTCTAGTGGCCAATAAAGAAGCTGTAATTCACCAGCGTTAAAAACTGATTATTTTTTTATGATTCCTATCTTTAAACAATTACAAATATGTAGAGTTAACTTTCTCTTGGGGGCTCCGGTTTTGTATATTAAGTTCTTAAATGAAAGCAGAAAAACAGATCAAATACGACAGCAAGCTGGAGTTGTAAATATATGGCAGAAGCACAAGGCACATCAGAAAGGTGTTATAATTACTTTGTAACCAAGCAATGCAAATTTATCCTTAAAAAGAAATCTAAATATCCTAAGATACAGAAATACATATTTAAGAGATCCAAACACCTCTAATCTACCATGTCACATATTCTTCATCCTCCTCTTAAAGTTAAGATATAGTGAAACATTCTGCATAACTGTATGGAAAAATATTAATTAACTGTTGTCATCTTTTTCCCTTCAGTTCTTCAAAACAGGGTATTTTTCTTCACTATTAAAAATACTAATCTGTCCCCCATGCTGATATCAAGCAAACTCCAGATACTTACAATCAAAATACTTTTAGTGTTCATGGACACAACTACAAGTAAATTAACCTTTAACCTTTAAAGCCACATTACATCTTTGTTGTCTACTTCACACGGTGCCAAGCAGGAAAAGGCATAGGTCTGTGTGGAAGCCATGTCTCTGCACTGTTACACCGTAATATATTTGGGCTTAGAGATAACTATAAGGCAGTTTAAGTTCACTTAGTTTATCTCGTATTACAGACACACAGTCCTTGTCTTAATTTCCTTTTGTCTGGGATAAAGTAACATTTATCCACAGCTAAACAAATACCCCAGACATCTGGGCTGCTGAATCTGTTTCTCCCATATTAAAATGCAATTCCCACCTATGGAGCAAAACACAGCGACTGATTAACAGCCAATCACAACAAGCTAGAACCAAAAATTAATATAACTGTTAATTAAAACCAGTGAAAAAAAGGGGATAATTATTCACATTGGAATTTGGCCAAACTGCCAGAGTTAATAAAGAGCCCCAAGAGGTCAAGAATTTGTTTCTTATGCTATGTAAAATGTCACCTCCAGCAGCTTGGCTCCCCCGGTGCTCTGGGTTTTGGCTGGAGGGAAGCACAGATATTCCGTTAGCGAACGCCCCGCCAGCACCCCAAGCTGGGGTCTCAGCCGCTCAGCGCTGAACGAACCCAGAAGGGCTTACTCGTGAGAGCTGATAATATCACGGCTTCAAGCCGTACAACTCCATGTCTGGCGTCTAATAGCCATCAACACGTATAGCACTGGGAACATGTCATAACCTGTTTACAGCTGTGCGGAGCACTAACGATACCATGACAAACAGGGAAATGATATGTATGCAAAAGCCAGCAGCAGCCCAGCACATCCAATCGCGCAAACAAGTTGCAAGAAGCTCCTCTGCTGTTAAAATCTGACTCACAAAGGCGTATCACAAGGCACTTCAACCCATGAGCAGATTGAATGCTTGTATAAACTCAGGTAGCCCCACATATAATAATGGTGTTGCACTAATTTTCGTTAGTTGAATCCACTCCCAAGATTTTAATCAGAACAATCTTCAACCTTTGTACAGCATTTGTGCGGCTAAAAAACTGAACTGGGAAAGAAAATTTAACATGACTGATCTCCTTTAAATATGTCAAGATGGAATTGCACTCCGACTACCACACCCTCTGAAAATAATATTAAAGAAAACCTACACAAAAATATAAAAGTAATTAATTTTTATTTTCTTTCACAATCAGTATCTATCAGTTCCCTATTTAAGACACATATCCTAACAAAACGAAAGAGTGCTAAGCATGTACTGAAGTTTTTTGAAGACTCACTGCTCGTTATTTTCAGTGTACGGTTGAGTAACAGCTTATTTGGCAGTGGCTGAAGTCATCCATGCTGAAGTGACATGGGACCAAATGGCCTTTGTAAATGATGCTGCGCTATTACCTGCCAGGAGCCTGCCTCATCTCTTGCCCTGGCATCAAGATTAAGGCTAGGAGAAGGCTGATCTTTCACCAGCATTCAAGGTTATTTTTATGCTGACTGACTAGAACACAGAGTAAGAGATAATGTGACAGGATTCCCGAATTGCTCACTCATTAATGCGAAGTGTATGTTAATAAGAATGGGGTTCAGTTACTCGTGGGTGAAAAAATACAATAGCACAGATAACACTTAATCTAGACGCTGTATAAACGACTGAGCTGGTTTTCTGATGCACCAGCAACTAGGAAACTCAGACTCACAGAAAGCTGATGCTGTCTATCATCTTCAGTTGAACAAATTGATAAATTGTGTTGTACACAAGCTGATTAAAGCACAATGGAAACAGCAGGCTTCAACACTTCATAAGCTTAACCTAAGAAAGCTGAAAACCTCCCCCAGAACTCTGTGGTTATTTCTGTTGTTATCAAGCCCAGATCTCTTTCAGGCATCTGAGGCTCCCTCTAACTTGGCTGGTCTCCTGCCCAGCTCTGGAGACCCCATCCCCAGCCACCCATCCTCCACACTGGTTAGTCCCCTCCAGCCCGGAGGGACTCGACCCTTCCCCTTGGCAGGGACGGAGCAGAGGACAGCAAGTACCAGACCGTGATCTGCCACTTGGTATGGAGACAAGGGCTCATTCCTTGTATGGATAACAGAGACAGGATAGATGTAAGCAAAATATATTATTTAGGAGCCAATGGCAATTTAAATTACTAAATATCTAAATTACTATTTAGATATCAGAGAACTGCCTCTCAGCTGCCATCCGAGTGTGCAGGGCTGAAGTTTCAGCTAGGAAAAATCCACATGGCTCACTGCTCGCTTGTACCTAGGGAGCCAGTTTTGAGCATTGATAGGTAGGAAAAAGCATCTACCATCCTCCAAAGTATAGCTAATCTTCAAACACATTCAAGGTTATATCTACATTCCTCTCTGCAGGACAATGTGCAGAGACATAAGCATTAAAATATCCTAGTCATTTCATTAGTCTGCAAGAGAAACACAGTCCTCTAATTTCCAATCAGTTTCCACCACAGAATAAGGAAATTAACCCAGATCTTCTATATCCTAGCAAAACCAGGACGCTATTGCCTCTTTTGGGCCGAGTGGTTTGGTGTCTGCTCCATTCTGTGGAAAGAATTCTGTATTATCAGCAGGATCTGCACCTGGAGAGTTAGGGCATCAACTGGAACATGGATGCCTGAGGTTCAAGGTCCTAGCACAACCTTGAGTAACAAGGATCCTGAGCAACATGTAACAGCAACCTTAAATATTCAGACACAATGGGCAGTTCCAGCTGCAGAAACTAAAAGAGACTAATCCCAGAAAATATAGTGCTTTCCTAGACTGCAGAATTTATCATCTGAACAGTTAGGACCCAAGTCCATCTCACTCCAGGTTGCCCTCACAAATTAGCTGGTTTTTCAGAGCAGGACTTCTTGCACAGTTTACAAAGAAAAATCTCGAGTCATCTAAATCCAGGGAACCAGGCACGACTCGGGGTGTTGAATAGTAAACTTGCCTCCTTCCACAAAGAGAAAGGCATTTTAAAAATTAAGATCCTGCCTGTCTATTCATTATTAATCCTAGCTATCTTGAGCAGCTGAGATACTTTCTGGAGGTATGGATCCATGCATGGATTTCAGAGAGAGTCTATGCACTTAACAAGGGCAGCTGAAAGCTTGGCATTGCTAACCTGCCTACCAAGCACCACTGCATTTCTGGAATCAAGCCAAAAATTCACAGCAATTTCAGACTCTCAGCATCTCATGCACTTAGTTGTTAAAACAGTTCCGATGCTTATAAAAGTTACTAGGAAATTTGCATCTGAACAAACAAAAGCACAGAAAAACACAACTTAAATACCTTTCAAAGCACAATTTCGTTGATTTTTGCCATTTTAAAAAGACAGGCATTCAAAATTTTGTGCATTCTCCACTTAAAACAATATGCTGCTTTTGTCACTTCTGTAATACAAGTAACACTACAACTGGAACGGCAGAGTGAAGTATTAAGAAGACAATCACACAGTACATCGATAACAGTGTTCAGAATTTTTTCTGTTATAATAACCTGAATCATGAATAATGTAAGTAGTCACGGATATATAAAAAACTGGACTTTTAATCTGATTATATATTCTTAACAAAAGGAGCTCTAAAAAGAAGTAGGCAATTAATTATTTACCAGATAACCATAATTATGTTTCTGTGCATGAAATTGCAGCCTCTGGAGACCAAACCTGTTACGTCACTAGTGAAGATGTTTAGTAATTAACAAAAAGGCTTTGATCTTTGTGTACATCAGGGTGCTTGTACACACTACATAACTTTGCAAAACTAGACACTCTCATCTCCACTAAGCCAAGGTAGGACCAGTAGAGTACATAAACATCTCTCTGTTTCCCAGGCTATCAGTAACACATAATTTCATGTTTTTCACCTAAGGAATACTTTCTCAGTTCCAGTATTTTATATCCTAATAAATCAGTAGGATTTTCTTTCTAATTGTGTGAAGATTTAAGATCGTATACCTTTTCTAGGCAAGAAAAGGGACATCCGAGCAATGCACAACAATGCTGTAGGAACAGAACTTGCTACGCTTCAGCATTAACCAACAGGGTGACTGAGGAGTAGGTCCCCATCATCACCGTGTAACACACGACACATTTTTGTGCCGTACAATCCTTTACAGCATGGCTGCATTTGCCCTGGTTAGATGGGAGAAAAAAGCTGTAATGAGCCTTCTGTCATACATGGACCCAAAAAATGTCTATTGTCCTTACCACTACTTCTTGTGTTGAGAGAGCCTACTTGCCTTGACTATTTTGGAAGAAACTAGGATTGAACTGTTTGAAAAGCAAATATCTTCAACTTATGGTAAAGAAATTTTCTACTTATCCACTGACCCGATCTTAGTAAAGATAAAATAGCAGAATTTCATAATTAAACACTCCTCTACTATGGCCCCACATCTAGAGATAACCGAGATGCTGGCTGCAAGATTTCAGGTCAGCATCATCAAGAAATCACAGTGGTCTATACTAACAGGCATGCAAAAAAAGTTCAATATTTTAAAAAACCAACTTTATAAGTCCATCTTCAAGGTATATGTCTGCATAGAAGGAGTGGTCATCATTGATAATTCTTCCACCTTTAATGAGTAGTCGGTCACTCTGGGGGGGAAAAAAAAGGAAGAAATGTGGGTTTGTTGAAATAAATAAACATCATAACGTAATGATGATAACAAATAAGCTAATATTATATAGAAAACCATTAATATCAAAGCACTTAGCCTATATAAAGGTCTGTGCTCTAGATTCAGGTGGGTACATACACAGTGGAGAGGAAAACCACAGTTTCACTGAGTGTTTATTTCTGACTTTGGAACACCAGGCCCCATGGTCATCACAGTCTTTTTTCCTCAAAACAGAACTCATTGCACATGGAAACACTTGAAATTCCACTACATCTACTTTTTACCACGACCTTATTGTACAAAGGCCAAAAAGGGTAGAGAAGCCCCCAGAACAAACTGCCTAACACTGCAATGGCCAAGCTGAGTTCACCTGGGTCTCTCAGCACCCCTGGAAGAGTAACACAGCTTGAAATGGGAAGGGACAAGGTCAGGAGAGGCTGCTGAAACCTGGAAATCAGAAGGTCC
>NW_009614994.1:37713-50345 GCF_000690535.1 Cariama cristata
AGCTCCTGCCCAGGGAAGCTGCTTTAAGCAACGTCAACTCAGCAGGGTCAACTCAGCTGCTCCACCGAGGTGGCCACGGGACACGGCCCACAGCTTGAGCCTCCTGTACTGTGTTACAGGCCAACAGCAGAACACCTCATTTCTAGTGGGCATGAAGAATGAATTGTCTAATTTGTGACCCCTGCAGGCCAAAGGCTGCTGATTAATTGGGAGCACTCTGTAGGGACACTCCCCACACCGTATCTCACTCAATCCATGAATGAGGACAGGAGTGCAGCCTCCAAAGTTTCGTTAACCTGAAATATCACACAAACCGCAGACAAGAGCTCCTGCCTCCTGGTATTTTCTGAAGTGCCAGAAAGCAAACATTTTTTTCCCCATGAAGAACTGTTCAAATATGAAGTCTGCCGGGGCACTGTTCACAACAATCATCTGTTTCCATTTTTCTCTATTCAAATAGTTACACTCTGTTCTCAAAAAATACATTTTACAGAAAGTAAATTTTCCTACTGCATATTCCTGACAACCAATATTTGAACTCTGTCATTGAAGAAGTCATACTGGAAATGCCAGCACCCTACCACCTACCCAGAAACAGGGAAAGTCTGTAACTTCAGTACTCTGCTGGTTTTGGCTGGGATAGAGTTAATTTTCTTCATAGTAGCTGGTATAGGGCTATGATTTGGATTTGTGTTGGAAATACTGTTGATAATTCAGGGATGTTTTCCTTATTGCTGAGCGGGGCTCACACAGAGTCAAGGCCTTTTCTGCTCCTCATCCTCCCACCACTGAGTGGGCTGGGGGTACACAAGGAGTTGGGAGGGGGCACAACTGGGACTGCTGACCCCAACTGATCCAAGGGATATCCCACACCATACGACGTCATGCTCAGCAATAAAACTAGGTGTGAGGTTGGTGGGGGAGCTGCTGGGGGGACTGGCTGGGCATGGGTCAGTTGGTGGTGAGCAACTGCCTTCATTTGCATCACTTGTCTTTCTTGGGTTTTATTTATCTTTTGTTATTTTCCTTTTCATTACACTATTATTATCATCATTATTATTATTATAATATTTTATTCCAATTAGCAAACTGTTTTTATCTCAGCCCACAAGTTTTCTCACTTTTACCGTTCTGATTCTCTCCCTCACCCGGCTAGGGAGGGGAGTGAGTGAGCGGCTGTGTGGTGCTGAGTTGCCAGCTGGGGTTAAACCACAACACATACATAACACTTTTGGAAAGACTTTTGCCAAGTGACTGTGAATGCTGGAAAACTCTAAAGCAGCCACAGATTTCTTTTCCCATTCATATATTAAAAAAACCCATTTATTGTAAATTATTTCCTTGGCTCACCAAACAGTAACTCAGAATCTCCATTTTGTCCATGTTTTGTACTCCTCACTCCAGACTCAATTCCTGGTTTAATTACAGGATTACTCATGCACATAAACCATGCATGTCCCAAGTTCTCAGTTTAGAAAACAATTAAACAAGTTGATATATTTCTTCATCTATAAAACCAGGACAATGATACAGACAAAATTTACATAATTTATTGTTTAAAAAGTGCTAAGGAAGAGCTAGGGGTGTTACAACAACCTTTCTTCAATCTAACTTCTCAGTTACATGTTACATATTTACTTTTTAGCTTGTACTTGAACAATTTTGCAGGTTCAAAGCCTCTATAGCCCCCTATATCATTCTAGAAAAGCAAAGGGAGAAACAGACATTTTAAGGGGAGAAAGAAGGGAGGAAAAGACATTTAAATACAGCACATCACAAAAGCGTATGCACACAGAAGGTCTGAGAGGCTCTTCTCCACCTTCTGCAGCAGCGAGATGACCTTAGGGGGGAATGAAGGCACAGAACCACAATGAAATACGTCCCCAGGACCTGCCTCAGGTGTTGGCACCCTCTCATTAAAGGATGGAGACAAATGCAAGTCCTCAGTCCGAAATTTGCCAGAGCAGGCTCCCTATTTTCTCCCAGCCTCTCTACTGTCACTTGTAATTGCAGGACTTACGAATCAGCAGCCTGAATGGTCATAAGTTATTTTGCCATGTGCTGCAGTTCCACCTCCTCACCATGACAATTTACCACACTGCCTGCTGACCTGCAGAGACCACCATCTTGTGAGCTCTTTTTAAGCTCATTCAATTGCCTTCCTAATCATTAATGCTCTCCAATTACAAGAGGCAAGAGCTTATTGATACGGGCAGAGAATGTTACCAGAGCACTGCACCTGTCACTGCTAATGAGTCAAAAAACCTGCATGCTCATCAAGATGTTCCATATTTTTTTTAAAATAGGAGAAGATGCATAATAAATAGAAATAAATGTAACAGGCTGGGAAAATAAGACAGACTAAAATAAAGCAGAAGTACAACCCCAGAAAAACAATTGTGGACATAAGGATTTTATGTTTTTATATATAACTATACATAAGTGGCAAACCTAGGTATAGAATGATCTGAAACTAAAAAGGATACAAATGCAGTTTCAGGAAAGCACTCAATTATGTGAGTCATCCATTAAATTAAGCCTCACTTACAGTTTATAAAGAATTACTGAATGTTTAGCTAAAAAGTCTCGCCGTCTTCAGAATTTCAGAGGGTCTAAGAAATTCTGGTGAAGAAAGAAAACTGCACTTTATGGAGCCTCTCAACATTTTAATTCTTGACCCCTTCCTGCTCAGAAGAAAATACAAACTGCTCAAAATTGTTGCAAAAGGGAGCAGGTCCTGCACCTGAGCTGGCCTGTGGCTAAGTTTGCCCCCAGTCAGGAATAGGAAGCCATGGGAGAGACGCGGCTGCCAAAAAACCACAAAACTTGATGCTCCCCAGGTAGTCTGCCAAGCCACCGGGGAAGGTGCCGTGGAGCCTTGCCCAGCTTTCATCAGGACCTGATAGATGTGGAAACATCTCTGACACACATTTCCATCCCATCAAAGCAGCAAATTCAGAAGAAAAAGGGTTTTGTTGGAACTTGTCCCAGCCAGCTCGAGCTGTCAGCCTGCCTGTAGGACATGTTACAGATCGCTGCAAGCCAGGAGCACAAGCAAAGCAGAGCACCTTTACACAGATGGTACTGATGGGCACAAGCAACCCCGGTGGGGTTTCAGTGCCATGCGGACACCCCAGCAGCACACCGTGCCCAAGCAAACAGGCCCTGCCTCATACACCCTGCTCCGGACTAGGGGTGGCTTGTCCTCAGCCAAAGCAGCCGTACCAAACACCTATATGCACCTAACGGTATACAGGCATGTCCATGAACACGCTGGAAAAATGACACAAACATAACTGACTAGCAGGGAGCTATGGGTTAACGTTGACAAGTGATTTGCTATATTCTTCATGAAATAAACTTCCATGCAAACCCCTGGTCACCATGCAAGTATTCATTCCCCACCATAGCCTAAGCATGGGCTTCAGGGACAGGCACAGCCCTGAAAGCAAAGGGACACTGCCACCCTGCACTTCTGCCACGGCCTCTGATGACCGGGCACCCCTGCTGTTTTACATCACGAGTACTTGCTGCAGTGAAATCCTGAACAGAAATCTGGGCACACACAAGGTCTGTGAATTAGGTTAGCCTCCCTGGGCATGCAGCCCAGCTGTGCATGGTCAGGGGCCATTTATTATTTACCAGAGTCCTACTGTCAGGCAGGCTGCTTGCAGTTTTCTTACAAAGTCCCAAATGTCCAGAAAAACTAGGGATAAAATTCCTCTTCTACCTGGACAACGTTCCAGGCTGGAGCAGAGCCACACTCTGTAGCATCCTTGGGGAAAGCAGGGGAGGTGGAGGGAAGAATGACCAGAAGCTCCTGAATTAGGGACGCATCACTGGCCTCTATTCCACATCCCAGCTGTAAACCCCCCCAGGCAGGGCACTTTCTTTGCTTAGCTCTGAGATATACCCTCAGCCACTCGAGTGCTCTCACAATGCAAACAACAATGTGCTCATTACTCAGCTCAGGAGGTGACAACAGTGTAAGCCTTTACAGGGTGGCTGCCACCTTTCTAGTCAGCTAACAGATGTCTCAGTCGCTGGTTCCCTGCCTGCTGAGCCCTAAAGGCTCCATACCAAATTTTCAGTGCATTGCCTGGCACAAGAAGTTGCCAGGCCAGCTCTTCCCCCTGCAAGCCAAGGGAAGCTGACGGGACCCTCTCCTCCCTCCAGCCTGCCAAGGACTGACAGCGGGAACACAGCAAAGAGAGGGGCTATTATATTGAACACATAAACTGGGCAATTCATTAGGTGCCAAGATTCAAGAGGAAAAAAAACCCTGCTCTCATTGACATGGGAGGTGCAAAAGCACCACTGCAAATCTCTGCCATTGCTCAGCATTCACTGTGGGGTCTGGGAGCAGAGGTGTTTCTCCTCCACCCATCACTGCTGCAATGATGCGATCGCATCGACGCAACGCTGTTTGCTTCCGGGTTTTGTGCCTGGCTATGACACAGCATCAGCACAGCAACGATGCTTATCTTCTGCCTTCCTGCAGCTCCATTTTACAAGCACTCTGGCAGCTCCCGGCTCAGCTCGCTGCTGAGTACGATACAGTCATTCCTATTATACACAGCTCTTCACCTTCAAACCCTGCACACTGCTTTCCTGGTGATTTTTTGCTAATTGAGGTCTAGCTTCTCCTCCTTAACCTGGCAGCAAAGCCACAGAGCTTACTCTGTGACATGACAGCGATTTCCACGGCAGCAGAAGGAGATGCCACAAACTCAGCATCCTTTGCTGCAGGAGGAGGAGCCGGCTGCTCAGGCATGAGGCGTTGGCTTTCACTCCCTTACAACTATTGTTCGCATTACAGTAAGAGCAACATGAAACATCTGTAAGCTGGTGACTGGCACAATTTGTACAAATTGCCTGTTTTGCTGGGATTTTTAAATCAGCTTGGCTCAGCTCTTGTGAAGTACGTCCGTATTTTCACCCACTCCCAACAGTAAAAGGCCAGCAGAGACAAGCAGCATCTGCATCAACCTGCTGGATAACCAACCCAGGGTCTCCCGCGGTCCCCAATTCTGCAGTGGGGTCTGCGCAATTACATGTGAAGTCAAATTGCCTTGGTCAGTAAGTCTCTCTGCTCTGGCTTATTTGAAAATATGATCCAAATGTTAGATTCAAATGTTAGAGCAGGAACAATTGCAAAGAAATTTTAAATTAGACTTTTTTCATTCACCTGCTCCAGTAAGAGCTAGAGGTATCTAAAAATATTACACACAACAAAATTCAAATACATTTTTTTACACATGCAGTTCTCAATCTGCTACTAAAAAACACAGTAACAGAAGAAACAAAAGTGCCATCTTCTGACACAAGATTTACTAAATAAATATTATTTCAAATTGGTGCAGCATGTCAAAATACAATGCAGCACAAGTTATAGCAAACCACACACTTCTCTACAGTATCGATACCCGTGGTACTGCACCCGCAGGCACCTTTCAGAGAAAACCACATCTCTATCACACAATATGGAGTTTGACTGAAAAAAAGGAAGCATGAATCTGCCATTATGTATTCTAGCCATACAAAAAGATTTAAAGAGATTTCAAGAGCAGTGTCTTCATCAAATAGAAGCATGTGTCCAGACTGCAATTCTGATATATGCTATTACATTCTTGCTCTTCTTCCACAAATGGAATGTCTGCCTATTACATCTTCATCTCTAAATCAAGTAAATCATATCTTTTTACCTATTTCCAGTTTGCTTTACAATTTATGTACAATTAACTGCATATAATATACACAGCACATGTCTAAGTGCTGTTTCATTCTTGGATTTGGACTTTTACAATTACTGCATTGCAGTCATTGCCAACTGAAAAAGTTTTTGCAACACTCTTGGTCCCAGATTTTCCAGGTCTAAAGGAGGAGGAAATGCCCAGCGGTGATTTCATCCTTTGCATAATTCTAAGGACTTACTAGAATATACCATTGTCCTTGCATCTCCAGAGTAACAATGTCTGTATTCTCTAAAATCCAGATTAGTCAATGGCTCTGAAGATGACTAAGGATTTTATGCTAAACAGCCATTTGAAAACAGTTTAAATTCCTAAGCCACCTGCATTTCCAGTTCTCTGCCTATAAATGTGTGGGTTTAAAAGACATCAGATTAAAGGCAATAGACATAAGAAGGCATTAGGCTACGTTATCACACTTGCAGCCAAGACATTCATCTTTACTTTTTTAGCATTTGAGAGGCAGAATCCTTTGCTGCTAAGGTTTTAAAAAGGCCACTGAGCGTTAGAAAAGACAAGGCATCCCCAATTTAGCGGGAAGCTTCAAAGGACACAGGCTGATGTTTGTGTTCTCCTTGATTATCCACATCTCCACAAGAAGACTATCAGTTTCTCAAAGGCAAAAGTCCCGCTGTCAAAAAATGGAGGGAGACACTCAGAGCTCCTCTGTGCTTCTGTACATTCCTTCTTGCAGAGTTATTTCCCAAAATATACAAGAGATTTAGAATATTTTTTTTTTTGGTGGATATATTTGGTTGTCTATTGTCAGAACCGGTCAGAATCAGACCCAGTTGTGATACAATACCTTGCTTTTAGCAAAGTACTTACAAATAAGGAACATTTTTAAACTTAATGGCAAAAGAAGAAAGACATACTTCCCAAGAGGAATGCCTGCTTAAAATCCTTTCATAAGGATCAAAGAGCTGTAAATGGGATTTCATGAAGAACTGTCTGCTTATAGAAGATCTGCTTTTAATCAGCACTATCCTTCCTTTTGAATTTCACGTCTAGGTTACCCTCCGTAGGAAGTAATTTTTAGCTGGGGTGATCCCTGAATCAGTTTGGGGAATTGCCTGTAAAACACTCTATCCTTGAGGCTCCATTTCCAATAGGCCACTAATGGAGAATCCTGCTTTTAAGGTCCTTTGCTTAACAAATGAACTCCAGTATATGGCAATTCATTTAGGAAGGATTATGTTGATTGTAGTAATGCTGTATCTTAGTCTGTAGCCAATGTATTCATTCATCTTTATTCATTTAAAAGATCTGATGTTCTTTTGTTTCCTCTTTGGAGACTTGACTTTCTATTCAGATACCAATTTCATTCCTTAATCATACAGTCTAAAAGGCTACTCCTACAGCTACTAACTCCATGGGGATTTCTTCACTGTAAATGTCATCTTTGCTTTGCTTTTAGAAGGGAAGCACAACAAACATCTTACTGATGACAATATTCATTGGTATCAGCAGGGGTTTCACCTAAGTATGGGCTGGAGGGTTGAACTTATTTCATTGTATATTGTCATAGCTATCTGTTGAGTCAGGCACAGGCTACCTCAATTAGAGCTGATCTCAAAATCTCAGCAAGCCAATCACAGGAAAGGTTAAACTTGGGAAAAAATAACAGCAATTTGCAGCATGGCTGGCTGCTGTGCACCACTGAACTGAAGATGAGTTTTATCTAAGTTCTAGTCTGAAATCTGCATCAGGTTACTGGCACAACCTTGGCATCACTCACGGTCGAAATCCGGCTAAGACCATAAGGAATCCCTTCTCTGATAGAGGAGGTAGATGCAAGGGAAATAGAATAATAGAAAATGCCCTTTAATATGATGTTAGCAATGGTAGCTCATGATCGACTAAATGCAGTGGATATAGATGTGTGTTGTTTGCACTCACTTTTTGCTGTCGTGTTGCCTCACATACCTACTTTTCCTGCAAGTCATAGCAAGTTGTGATGCTTGCTGCCTCACCTCACATGGTACCAGCACTGGTTCATGAACAGCCCTTCCACAGCCTCTTAGCTCTGAGCACTGCATACTCCTTTAGCCAGCCACGTGCAAGGTGGACAAGGGCGATCAGCTTTACTTGGGTCCTCACTATTGCACTCAGGAGATTTTACACTTTACTGAAGTCAGTGGGGACACTGATTATTTGGTAGGAACACAAACAAAAGCTGAGGCCCTAAACTTCGTCAGGACATGCACTACAGATCGAAACCTTTGCCTTGTAATAAGCATATCAAGTGACAAGCAAAAGTAATTCCAAAGTATCTCTGTCCCAGGGTAGAAGGCCAGTATCTTCTACAGCAAGATTAAAAACCTGCAAATTATTTTGCTGCTCATTTCTGTTCCATCTCTCTCATACATACAAAAGCGTTAGGAAATTTATCCCACAAACCCTTGCAGTGCCTGAATGCTTCACAAGCCAGTGAGCTCTCCCGGCTCCCGCAAAGGAAAATGAAGCTTCTCCCTTTTACCATATATATAAACTTGCTTATGAAAGAAATGGCAGAAAAGCAGAGAATAGACCCTGACCTCTTGTCAGGAAAGTGGTTCATTGGCAGCGGTTGCTCTCAGCACTTGTAAGAAGGAGATTCAGGCAAACACCTCACCACATCAGTTGTCTTCCCAGACAGCCACTGTCCCCTTTCCAAACCTGCCTGGCTTCCAGCAGAACACAGCTCAGCTCCCTGTGGTGGCTTCAGCTATGATGCTGAAAACCCTCACGCCCTGCTGAGGGCACGGACTGACAAATGTGCTGTGGCAGTTAAAGGAGTCACTGCCCCAAACCCTTCTTTCTGTTCCTCTGCCAAAGGTTTCAGTCTCCACAGAAACGTCCCCAGAAGGATCTATTCTGAATGTAATTTAAGACACCAGATGGAAGTGGCTTAAACAGTGTGCCCACTTTTTCTCCTGTGGAAAAAGGAAAAGACTTATCACAGAATCATAGAAATGGTGGCTGGAAGTCCAACAACTTACACTGAAGCAGCTAAAGCATCTCCTGAGCTGCCAAGTTCAAGTCGAGTCCACTATGCAATTTGAATTCACAAACGTTCATCAACACACAAGTAAACTGAGAGGGGCCAAGTCTAAACAGCTACAGATGGAAAAATGTAACTTTGAGTATTAAGCAAATATTCAAGAGTAAGAAGGGATACAGATGCCCCAGGCCTTGATGCTTTAAAGCAGGACAGAAAGTGCCGTCTAGATCAGTCCAAATCTTGTGCCAATAGCAGAACAATAATGTGAGATGTCGTTCCCATGCCCAGCACTCAGCAGGCTTTTCAAACACTTTTGGCAAGTCACCACCAATCTGTGTGTAGCCTCATATTGTTAAGGGTAGGTGAGAAAAAAGCATGGCCTAGATCCAAGCCTAGACGAGGACTTTGGTGCCCCATCCCAGGTACTCACCACATCTTGCATCTGTAGGACATGTCCCCCATGGTGTCCAAAGTGAATTAGCTGGCAGCTCTTGCACTGCTGTTGTCTCACACCAGAGCACCTCACGTTACCCCAGCACTTTGCTTGGGCCAAACAGAAAGTTTCTGTCTTGACCCTCAATAGTTAGCTTGAGACCAGTGTCTCACACAGGAGAAGTCCAGACTTCCGGACTCTGCATCCAAATGCATCCAAAAAAAATGCACTTTTTCTCTCCCAAAGTATTCTGCCATCTTCAACTGAAGCCTACTTATTTCTCAGTTCTCTTCACATCAAACAATTCAAAAGGCTACAACTAAAATTATTCTCTGTGCCCACTCTTCTGAATTTCTTCAGCCTCTCCTCATTTTTCTGCATCTGCTTCTTTTTCTCATCTCGTGCCAGCTCTTCTCTTTACTTGCTAAGCTCAATAGTGAGATCCTTTCTCTGTAACACCGTATTTTTGAGGTCTCCGTCTCCCCATGCCTTACAGTCTGCCACCTCAGGACCAGCAGCTCCTTCCCCCATTCATATGCCAATGCTTGAATCATTCCTGGGAATACTATTCCCTTTTCTAAGAGATTTGGGCACCATTTGCCTCTCTCATGTCCCTCCTCGCATTTGCCTTGGTGACTAGCTATTCTCCCTTTGCTCAGTAGAGTTGTCTTCACACCTCCTCTTCACTGAGCTTACTCTGATTATGTTTTAATGGTTGCAGTCGCTGCTAGGAACAAACAAGTCTTGTAACAGACATTTTACACACCACATGCCTTATTTAAATTGTGCTCTGTATATACTGTAATGTTGAGTTCATCTGGGCTCAGGTCTGGCTTGAAAAGTGCCGAGCACTACCAAAACACAGAAGCCAAAATAATTTGCACCAGATATTTCAGTGTCATCATCTCCATTGATTCCTTGTAACATGCTGCACAAGAGGAGTACAATAGCGACGTTAAAGGCAATGGGCGGGGGATGTATCCTGGAAAATCTGGTCTGCATGAGAGCATGCCTGCACAACTGAAGCACAAAAGATCGCTACCTCATGCAGAAAAACACCTCAGCAACGGATGTGGTGGCTGACTGTACTACACAACCTGTGAAACGTGCTCTTGCATATGCATTCTTGGCCACTCTTACATTATGCACACCTTCCTCCATTCCCAGCTAATACGCCTGAACCAGGGGAGCGAGACCCCCCCCAAGGACTTCAACACAGTGCACAGGACATGTCCAAAGTGCTTACACTTACTGGTTCAGTGCGTTTCTATTTTACATCACCCTGAGACCGGTCTGGTGCTTCAAATACAGAGGTCGTTCCCACAGTAGTTACAGCGAAAGGGGCCCAGTTTCTCCAGTCTGACTCACAACTGAATGGCACCTGACACTGGAGCAGTGCTGGTGCCCAGCTAACAACAGCTGCATGGGATGCATAAAGGGCAGCAGGATGAATTGCAAGAAGCATGAATTTTCAGGGGCTGAAATGAAAAAAAAAAAAAGGCAGGTGAAATGAAGTGGAAAAAAAGCAGGTGCAGATAACGCGGGGAGGGGGGGCGAGAGGGGGAAGCGTGGAAAATCAAAGAGCGCCATGATGCCAGCAGCAACACCTCTTCGTGCTAATAATACATCAGGCGTGGTGGGGATCAGAAGTCAAACAGTTAGTCATAACCATCCTCTTCCTATCTGTCCTATTTCCTGCCAGATGATTTTATCCCTGAGCAGAACTACAATAGAGTGTGCTTTCCATGCAAGAAAGAAAGGATCTGGGTCCTTTGATTCAGTATGTTGTTTCTCTTGGGTACACCGGATCGACGGGGCTGGGGATAAAGAACAGGCAGAGCTGGCGAGGAGAGGGTTTCAGGGGAAATCTCCGGAGTTCGATCACACAGAAATTTTCCCCATGACAGTGTCTGCTTTGTCTCCATGGCACTGACGCTGATGGCACTGCCCTGCTGTGTCCCCTGGTGCCTGCTCTCCTCTTGCGGGGCTGGATCAGTGGGTGATGGGGTCACTGCTGCTGTGGCACCGGGGGCAGAGATGACCGAGCATCCTCTGCCCCACACTGGGGCTGTGCTCAGAGAGCCTTGGGTTTGTGAAGCTTTCCCAGGAAAGCTGGCATGTTCAAGGTGCAGGGCAAGTTTCCGTAGCTGAAGAGTGGGCTGACTGGTGGGTGTGGCAGCTTCTGAGCAAACCTGATGGTTAAAGACATTATTTGAGCCAGCGTTAACAAGGCTTGTAGGCACCTCGAGGTTTTCTCGATATTCAAAAAAAATCTTTTAGCCAAAATATTTGATCATGAGGGGAACAGCCTCCTTCTAAAAGCAAGGTTTTAAGATACCAAAGTGCTTCATTTGTACAGTTTTCCACTATCAACAGGCAGCAGTGCCTGGTGGCCGAGGCTGAGCCTGGGCGTTGCAGTGGCTCTTTGGGTGATGGCTCCTCAGTGCGTCGTTGTGACTCGGGGTTACTTGGGGTACCTCTGGACTGGGGCAGGCCCTGGCTGCCCTCTGGGTGAGTGTCAGGTGCTTAGTGCCTGGCTGGACCTTCATTTGCAGCTGGAGTGTAACAGGTTCCCATCCATAGCTAGTTGTTCGCTCTACAGTTTGGAGTAAAAGAAGAAATGGGAAGAATTGCGGGTGTTTGCTTTGGAATCAACAGTTCCTTTTAATTTCTTCACTTCTCACAAATTTCCTTCTCTGTGATGGTGAGAGGATTGCTGGGAAAAAGAAAACCCAAACCTCAGCCTGTTCTCTTTGAAATGAGATGTGTTGAAGCTTCTATAAATGAATATTCATTAATGCTAGTGTTGAGTTTGTGACCAAATCAAAGGCATAAATTAACATTAGTAAAGTTGGCAGGCATCAGGTCTGGACTGCCTTTTTTATTGTAATGTTTTACACTTCTGGCCCTTCTTCTCCTCCAGCAAAAGCAAATCAGGCACTCTGTTACACCTTGTACATACTGCCCGTCCCACAAGAGCCCAGAGGAGCCTGCCTGTGTCTTCCGAAGCCCCATTCCAGTATGGTAAATTAGATGTTACATCCTGCCACTAAGGAAATACATTGGAGCTTCAAGCCTTCTGGGCTCTGAGGAAATGCGATAGCTCTGTCAAGTTATGCAACAACAGCAATGATGAAATCATATAAAAATGTCATTTGTTTCTATGCTTAATGTTCCCCCCCGACACACACATTCCTCTACCTCTTCCTTCACAAAGTTCCTGATGCTGCACACCTGACCCCGAAGGGAAGTTCTGGCCAGGTACTGACCACAGGTAGTGCCTGCAGCCGGATGCTCTGGCAGGATGCCGGGTGCTGTTCTCCTTCTGTGCTCAGGACGGCTCCTGGCCCCATGCAAGGAACACAGGCTTGGTACAGGAAAATCCACAGCAAAGTATCAGCACACAGGACGCTGTCAGAAATGAGTTTTTCACTATTCCAGTGCATCCAGGAGCTAGTGTGGCTCC
>NW_009614995.1:0-1061 GCF_000690535.1 Cariama cristata
CAGGGGGTGATGGGGGCTGCGGATGACCTGGCTATTAGCTCTATTTGACAACTTGTTAGGATTAGAAAGCTCATCATAAAAATCTCCAAAATGAGTGCTTTTTGTGTGTGTGTGTGCAAGTTAAGCTTTTCTGCCCCAACCAGGAACAGATGTCTGAACTGGTTGATGAATTGGAAACATCTGAAACAACTTTCCAAGCTGAAGTACAATAAATATACCTTTCATCACGATCCCTGCAAGAGGGTTTTAGAGGCAAAAATCATTGAAGTGTTTAATATGGCCCATGGTGAAGAATCATTATAACAAATGAACCAAACTAAATGAGAATTTCTCCCCATTTCTCCCAGACT
The DNA here is from genome assembly GCF_000690535.1 of Cariama cristata. NCBI lineage: Eukaryota > Metazoa > Chordata > Aves > Cariamiformes > Cariamidae > Cariama > Cariama cristata. The sequence goes on from NW_009614995.1 coordinate 351, forward strand.
TTTCTGGGACTCCAGGTGCCACCTTTTGAGCTCGCACGCGGGGGGACTTTGCCCCACCAGCCTTCCCAAATCGCTCTTCCTTGGTTTAATAGCGTCATTTCCCGTAGGCAAAGGGAGGAGGGGGAAGCGGGGCCTCCCCCGGGAATGCGGAGCCCCGAAGTGCACCTGGGGTCTGCCCTGGCTCGGTGGGCAGCAACCAGGTGCTTCTGCACCGGGGTGGGCAGCTGTTGTCTCCTTCCACGTCCACAGACGGCACACAGGGAGGCGGACGCACAATCCCCCGGTGCCTCCAGAGCCCTTTGCGATGCTTCACCATCTTCAGGGGCTGCTAGCGAAGCCTGAGCTCTTCGCCCACTGCCCCTAACGCCTGCCTTATCCCCTGAGCTGCCAGTGCCATCACAGCCCACCACCTCCACGCTGCGATGGGATGCAGGAGGAGGCTGGGGGGGCGGTCTCGGGTGTCCCCCTGCCAGGTGATGCCCAGCACTGGGCTCTTCACGAGGGCATGGCCTGCCAAAGCCAGGGAGCGCTCCCAGGGCTGCGCCTTCCCAGCACGGCACACGGGTGCTCTGCGGCTGCCCAGGAGCCAGCCTTGTCCAGGCCGGAAGCAATCAGCAAAGCATCCTCGTGCTTCAGTGCCAGGAACATCTGTCAAAGCCACGGAGGGCTGCCTGCCAGAGTTCAAGTGGCTGGCATTCTTGCTGTTGATCC
>NW_009614995.1:1073-2863 GCF_000690535.1 Cariama cristata
GCAGGAGTTGTCAGAAAGAGTTTATTTTTCCATGTCTCCACTTGGCTTATTCCACTGAGCAAAGTCATGTTCTATTGATTTATTCTGAAATCACATTTATTTTCCTTAAAGAAATAAAACCCGATATTTCTTCCTTCAAAATTCATGTGCATTGCACAGGATTTGAGGGTCACATTTTCAAGCGTGAGTACCTCCTTAAAAAGCTCCTGCGCTGGCAGGTAGAGTCATTTACACTTGAGAACTCGATACTAGAACGTGTGCTGGCACTCAGCAAGCAAAGCAAGTTGCAGCCTTGCAGCAGGTCGGCTGCTTAGGTGGAAATTTGCAACCGTTCCCATTCTGCAGCAGCTCAGGGCTCCCCACTGGTGTCCTCGCTGAGGGACAAGTGTCGCAACCTAACAGGAATGAAGGATTTTGGATTCTGCACTGGAGAGGGCTGTAAAATAATGCGAATAGATGAAAACAGAACAGAGACACACTCCACAGTTTGGTCTGCTTGGCTCTGGCTGCCCGCTCCAGGCTGGCTGCGTTCAGGGACCCGCAGTGACCCCCTCGTCTGGATGGAGCTCCCAGTGCCCCCAAGCCCTGCAGCCCTGGCTGCCGCCTGCCTGCCAGGAAGAGGTGCAAGTGGTCCCACGGGCCTTGCTGGGGACAGACACAGGTGCAGGCACCCCCCAGTGACGGGCACACGCCGACGCACTGCCGGCCCCTCGCCAGGGACCCTCCTGCCCTGGAGAGTGCAGCGGGCTGCGGCATCCCTACGGTGACACAGTCCCCGTCCCTGTGAGACCAGGGAACGTTCCATGTTGTGTAACAGCTGAGTACTGGTTTTATACAAATATAGTACCAGAATGGCTATAACATCCCCAACACATGCTTCGACCAGAATGAGTCACTAGAACATGAGTCATAAATAAAGCAGACACCTTTGATGTCTCCATTTTCAAACGCTCAGCGAGCCGGCCGGCATGGCAAGGGCTGGGGAACGCTCGGGCTATCGCACAGATGTCGGTAATGGGATACTTATGCTCGCACATCGCTTCCACGCCATAAGGTGATGGTGCCCCTTCTGAAAAGGAAGCATGTGCAGGGATTCATTTCCTCCAACTTGCCTGGCTAAAACTTCCCCAGGGCCTGTTCGCTAATCCCCACCTGTGTTAATGGAGCAGCTTTTGCTAATGGTGAGGATTAGAGAGCACGTCCCTGCTGGCGGACGGGGACGTGAGACCTGCACGTGCACCCGTGGGCTTGCAGGTGCTGCCTCGGGCTTCGCTCCCCTCTGTGCTGCACTGCCATGTCCCGGCAGCACTTTCCGAACGAATCCCTGGGAGCTTGAGAGAGGTGACCAGCAGCTGGGGGGGTCTGCGCTGGGGAGAGGGATGCTGCTGTTCTGGAGTCTGCCTGGAGCACCCAGTCATCCCCGGGAGTCACAAGCCCGGAGAAAGCCCCGATGGGCAGGGAGGCTGCTCCCACCCTCCGTGTGGTTCCTGTGCTGTGAGATTCCCCGAGTGGGGCTCCTCTTCACAGCCAGCTGCACTGGGGAAAGGCAATGGAAAAAACACTGCCCCACCTCTGGTTAAATGCAAATGGAGGGATCCCAAAGCATCACACAGTCACAGGGGAGAGAAACTGGTTTGCCGTCTTTTTAATTTGAAGAGATAATAGGCAGAGATGGGGTCCTGGCAGAAAAGCCTTTCCTGGGGTGCACACCGGCCCGTAAGCCCCGTGTGCAGGGGTGCGCAGCCCCAGCCCACCTGCCGGCAGGGCAGCCCCACGCCCCCCTCAGAGCC
>NW_009614995.1:2894-3848 GCF_000690535.1 Cariama cristata
GCACTCCTCAGAGCCCCCTGAGCCCCTCCAAGCCGGGAGCTGGCCCGGAGCAGATGCTGTCTTGTTCTCACATCCCGGGCTCAGCTCTGCAGCCCTTTTGTGCCAAGCGCAACTTCACTGGGGCTCCGTTCCCGAAGCCCAAACGCCCATCGAGCGACCCAGCACCAGCGCCGCTAATGACCTGCCAGCTGCCCAGCGGCCACGTTTGGCAGCTTTCATTTAATGAACCCCACGTCTCTCCCACCCGGCTGATGCAAACTGGCACCTTCTCCTGTGCCAGGAGCTCTGCGCTGGGGACGGGGCAGTGACAATACAGAGTCTGTTGTGGTGCTGACTGAAAAGTAGATTTATTTCTTTTATTTTCTTCTATTATATATTCTGTTTTATTTTTTAATTCTATTTCTACAACTGGGAAATTCAAAATCACTCCAGGCACCTGGTATTATGAGCACCTACATGCAGTTGCTGTTAACTCTGCAAAACACAAGTCAACTGGGTTGACATTTTCTCGACTGCATGCCTTCCTCAGGATGCATTTTATTTCATTGCATTTTGTTTTGTTTTCTGGAAAGTTTCACCTGAAATGCTTCAGTTGCATCTGAGAATGAGACTAAGGGAAAGATTTTTACGATATCTATAAAAATATTCTGGCAAACATCTTCTCTGAGAATCCCTTACACTTTTCATGCCCTGAACCAGAGGACTGAAATTTCGCAGAGAGCAGGCGTCATGTGAGGGATGCAGCTTTTGCTGTCCTTTTGAAAGAAAAAAACCCACCCATATTTGGCCAAGCTGCTTAAATATGCTGAAGATATCTGCTCACACGCTCACCTTAGAGATGTGTTCTGCTGCGCTCCAAAACTCTACAAGCTCTGCCTCCGCTGCATCAGGCATCAGAAGCATCTCGCAGCTCCGCTTGGTAGGTGGGGGAGCAGCCCCTGCTCCCGCCGGCAT
>NW_009614995.1:3953-4641 GCF_000690535.1 Cariama cristata
TGCACCCAGCCCCTGCACCCCGCACCCTGCACCCAGCACCCTGCGCTCAGCACCTGCACCCGCACTCCGACCCCCATCCTGCCCCCTGCCCGGCAGGATGCAGCTGCCGGGACGGCTGCCTCCCTGCGGACTGCGGAGGGAAGCGAGGCCTCTGCGGTGGCAGTAATTAGATCAAGGTGCAGCCGGGGTTTGTTTTCCGGCGGCTGCCTGGGTTCAGGCACGGGGGCTCGGCCTCGTCCAAGTACCCACATGAGAACTGGTGCGATTTCTCATTTAAGAAAAAATATTTTGGAAGCCACCACCTCCCACCCCTCACCAGCAAGTTTAGGGTTTCATAAAGCCCTCCTGGTAATGGGTTACAAATGTACCTATCAGTTTTCCATTTGTTTTCATTCAGGCTGTGAACTCTCCGCCGAACCTGGCGGCGGGCAGGGAAAGCCTCCCCCCACACCACCCTGCGCCCACTCCCCTCTCAGCACACCCACAAGTGAATTGTTCTTCCATAATCTAAACCAACGCTCCTCTCCGGCAAATTGGATTTCGGTTAAACCCTGTGACTTATGTGCAAATCCTCACAGCAGATTGCCTTGCGCAAAGCTCCCCGCGGGGTGCGGAGCCACCACGGACACGCGGAGCCGGAGCCTCCACAGCTGGTGTCAATCGGCTCAGCCCGGCGGCAGCGGCGGGG
>NW_009614995.1:4672-6410 GCF_000690535.1 Cariama cristata
CCACGGCATTGTACCCCCGGATCCTGGGCGTTGCACCCGCAGCTCTTGGGTGTTGCACCCCCATTTCTGGGCGTTGCACCCCTGGGTCCTGGGCATCGCATCCCCAGGTCCTCAGTATTGCAGCCGTGGGTCCTGGGCATCGCGCCTCCAAACAGGCAGCAGAAAAATAATCCCAGCAATGAGAAAGATAGCGAAGCTTGAGTTCAAAGAGCCTCATTTTGATGTCAGAAATGCAGAATATAAAAGTTATCGTGGTAAAATAGGCATGGCAGGCACTAGCTAGATATCATAAAAGATATCTTTTTTTCTGAACATTATTGAACTTTTGAAGATGTAATAAAGTACAGTTCCCAGATGAGACAACCAAACAGGTCTTGTCTGGATCATGTGAAACTGAAACTAGGCAAAGTCACCCATTTCTAATTTAGTTACATGGTGATTACATGGATTCTCGGCTGAAAAGCAACAAGGATTTTTATTTTCTATGATGAATGAACATTTTTAGTGTCTGGAGTAGCAGCTGTCACACAGCTTGTATTTTTGCCAAGAAAGTAACTCAGAGGGGAAAGATAAATTTTAGCTCAAATTTTTTCTGATTTTGAGATTTAGGACAAAAACGTGACTGAAAAGCCCTCGCGTCCTTGGGAGCCAGCCAGGCGTAGGTGCTACCCCCGTGGGAAGCCTCCCTCGGGACTGGTGGGCACGGGACAGGACCGAAGCTATTTCACCTTCCATCCTGCTCCGTGCTGCAGCACAGCCCGAGCACCTTCTCGGTAGGTTCGGTCGTTTGTCCATTCTGCACATGCAGGAACAGCAGCTAGAGAACAGTAACTGTCTTTGAGCAGTGTCTTAGAGCAGTTCAAATGTGACCCGAGGTACCACAGCTCCCACACCTCCAGCCCCCGAGGTGGGATGGAGCTGTCCCAGCCTTCACCCAGGAGCATTTAAAAATGCAAAACCCATCAAGGAAGGTGACAGAGCACCACGTGTGACACGCGGATGTCAGGGTATCGGACACGCCACGGCTCCGGGGGTTTTGTTTGCCGTAGCTCCCCCGTGTCTGAGCAAAAGCTGCAACGATTAGTAAGATGCACTTCCTGCGCAATTATTCAGAGGTATTACTGGGTTCTTCATGATCGACTCTGCTGTGGAGAGTTCTCAGATGGAAAAAATCTATTTAATTTTGTGGTCTGTTAGCAATTTAAGTTGAAGAAGTGGTGCTCAGTTCTATTGTTTTCAGACTGTGATGTTCGTGTGAAAGACTTCTTTGATTCAGGATGCTGCAATATATGAAGGAACTGCAGACACTATACAATAACAGTACATTTGTGAAAACATAGATAATTGATCAGGAGCTGATTGCTAGCAAGATACCGATGTTGTTGTTTATTTAAAGGGATGTCATCAACTTAAAATTCATGTTTAATTTATAAGTTAATTTATATGCTAAGATTGGAGAGATCTTACACTGACTCCAAATGAATGAGGTCAGGAACGGGTGTCTTTCTCTGTTTCCCCCTTCTTCTTTACTTTGTGCTTTTCGCAGCATCTCGGCCATACCCTGCATTCCCTTAGTGCACAGACCCCAATGGAAATACTCGCTGGAGTAAAACCAAACACATGTTGACGTCCTTGCCAGCCAGGGGCCCGGGTGCACGGTCGGTGTTCGCAGCTTCCCCGGCACCGGCGTTGCCCTCACCGCGTGCCGCACCTGGCACCCGGGGCAGGAACGCTCAGT
>NW_009614996.1:0-1775 GCF_000690535.1 Cariama cristata
CTGGCCGCCCCCCTTAATCCTTCGGCTCCAAACGGTGAGACCACTAAACCACACTCTGCAAAAAATCTCCGAGCAACTGGGAAATGTAACTCAGGCCAGGATGGGAGACGGCCCGCCCGGCCGCCTGGGCACCGCTGCGGTGCAGCACCGGCTCCGGTCCCCAGGAAATCCCGCTCCCGACGCGGCAAGGACATGACCTGCCTTGATCTCTCCAGCTGTTTTGGCAAGAGCAACGTTTAATCCCCTGGGAAGCGCACTGTGGTGATAAAACACTGGGGCTCTAATTAACATCCACCTATTAAGTGCCATTTTCTCCTTAAATTTAATTCCAGGTACCGCCTGCCGCTGAGCTTTTCAAGTCACCCGCTGATGCCCTGCTCCTTTTCGCCCCAGGCCCAGGGCGAGCAGGGGGAGTTCATCGCGCTGAGCAGCCCGGTGGGAAGTTTATCATCACGCTCGAGGAGGGAGAGGTGGATGCACTGCAGGACGCCCAAAAGAGCTCACCCAGACCTGCCAGCACGGGCTTGCCCCCTCCCAGCAGGGCTCCTCCGCTCTGGGATGAGTTTATCACCAAATCCCCAAAGCCGAGAACCTTCCTCAAATCCTGGGGTGGAAGGAATGCACCTCCCTTCCCCCAAAATCTTCCCAGCTCCGCGTTCGCTTCACCCCCTTCCTTCCTTCTCCCCACTCCTCCTCTACCAAAGTGACAGGTTCAAACGCTTCGCCTTGGATATGGCTTTAAAATGTGACGTCCCCAATGAAAAGCTCGTTGCTCTCCCGTATCGCAGCCTCTTCCACCTCCAAGACAGGACACCATCTTTGGTGCCAGGATGAAATCTGAGCCTAAAGAGCTCAGGACAATTTTGTGTGGGGGTTTTTTTTCCTTCCAGTGCAACAATAAATTAATTAATCCTGGCCCAAATTCATCAGGTTATTACAGCCTCTCCCCAAAGCCCACCCTGCAAAGGCAGGCGCTCCCCGTACTCGATGGGCACGTTGGGGTGGCACACGTAGAGATGCCGTTTACCAATACTTTGACTTTTTGGACCATCTTTCACGTCTGCCAGGATCTCCTGTCTCCCAGTTCGGTGCTAAATGTCAGGGCCATGACCCGCTCCCTTCTACCTTCACCCTAACACACCCACCGTCCCCAAAAAGCGTCATCCAAGAGGAATCTGAGCAATTACAAACTGATTATGCTTCCGTGTCGCGACAGCACCCCGAAGCCCCGTTCACGGCGACAGCACCACGCAGGAAAACCAAACCCCGCTGTATTTCTCGTCTCCCCTCCCTCCCGCAGCAGCCTCCCCTTCTCTCGATCGAAAACCCAGCCTAGGAGTGAAAAGACACCTTGCTTCGGAATAAAAACCCCAGGAGAGGAGGTTTGGGCAGTTGTTCCTTTTCCAACACTTCCCCCATCACACCGGTCCGTCAGGGAACAGGTGTAAAATCCAGGCACTAGAACGCCGTCTTGTAATTAAAGACATCTGGGTCTAATTGCGAGACAGCTGATGGAATTCAAGGGGACCCCCAGAAGCAGGACCCCAGGTGTGTCCTGTTGAACAGCACCAGAGAACCAGGGAGGCCAAATTCACAAATTGGGCAATCTCAGACCTGGCAAACCGCAGCCTCGGAGAGACTGGATCCCCCTGCCAGCTTTTCTCCGGACCGTCCTCTCCATCCCTGGCTCTCCTTAAACCCCACCACGACACTCACCATCAACGCCGGAGCCCCTGCCAGGTTGCCACCGATCGCCGTGAAGTTGAAGGGAGAGA